>NC_048281.1:36163307-36310539 GCF_009762535.1 Notolabrus celidotus | reverse complement strand
CAAGACGGTTATTTTAAACTGTATTTATTCTTTAATAAGACGAGAAAGCCCCGTTCAGATACAGGAGCTCAGCTGTGTCGCAGTGAACTCCCTCCCTGAGGCTCAGAATGTCCTCTCTCCGTTCACGACTGTTTTAAGAGAGGCGGATCCAAAAAACTGGGACTCAAAGAATCGTTTCAACACTTGATTCACGAGGCGGCGGATCAAAGCTCTCAAAGACGTGGGACTGATTTTATTCTGAACTGAAGTTAATCTTCAAACTGAGAAAAGACGTTAAAGAGCGCAACACAAACCTAAAGGAGCCAGTGGAAGTTAACTTAAGACTGTAAACTATGGACGATGTTGAAGTTCTGATTTAAATCCATAGACTGTAAAAAGATGGACGTCATGACAGCTCCTCAAAAGTGAAGGACTCATTTTTTTAATACAATTATTAACATATGGAATAATAAATTGATTCAACAAACCGAAACACACTCAAGAGATTGCTTTAAAGCTGCAAGGAAAAATATGAAGCCAAATGCAGAAGTGTTAGAAACTGCAGTTCCTCAAGCGTCCACTAGAGGCTGGCTGCCGAAACACAGGAAACCACATACACACCCATTCAAAGAGACGATCTTTACAATAAACATGTTTACAGCCTGGTTCAAAAAACAGTTTAGGTCTGAGGAGATCATTTCTCTGTCCTGTTTTGCCCAAATAAGGGCGTGGCTGACTTGATTGACAGGCGGGAACACTGTAGCTGTTAGCGAGGAGGCTAAAGGCGCTTCAGGAACAGACGGGTGTTGTCATGGAGACTACGTCCATTTATTATACAGGATCTGGTCCACACAGTTAATGTTTGTGGCAAAGATTCTTAGGAGACATCAGAATCAGAAATACTTTATTTATCCTGGGGAGGGAAATTCGGTCATTACAGAGCTCTTATAAACAGTATGTAAGAAAGTCAAAATATTAAGAGAAGAAGGAATAAAATAAGATAATATTAAACAATATACAGAAGCGCAGGATAGTTAGAATTATCTGTGTTAGAAACAAAAGTCTAAAAGAAACTCGGTTGATGAAAAGTGACTTCAGAAGTCGGACGATGAAAAAGAGAGAACGAATAAAAAAGGTAAATAAATCATCAAGCTGCTCTTATTTTTCAAGATGTGTCGCTTTGCTCGGGGTACAGTTGTGTTTACGTTTCTTGCTCCAAAAGTTCGTAACATCTGGTTCCCAGTCGGCTCCTCTCATACCTCTTTGGACCAACGTGAACCGGGTTGTATTTCCAGGCTGGTGCTCGCGCTGCTTTACCTTGGAATCCATTAGTCTCTTTGATTTGTTCTCTGCAGGACGATGGAGGAAACACGTTTGGTTTGTGTTTTTGATCACGGCAACCCTCGCCCCTCGCCCCTGACGTAAGCGGTTCGCGGTTCTAGACCAGCAAAGAGTTGGAGCCGCTCTAGAACCGGTTTTCCCATCCAGGAGCCGGATCACCCATCCCTGAACCGGCCCTGAAACTACCTCAGTCCAAAAGGGATATCATTGGTTGTTGTCTGATTCCATCAAAGAGGCTCAGACTCTGACTCCTCACGTTAGCATTCCGCTAAGTTCCATGCTAACGTAACTTAAAGCCTGCCAGAGTCTGGAGAGAGCACTTTATACCGTCCTGACGTCATCTTGGCAGAACGTGAACTTTGAATCCTTCAGATGATGTCCAGATTCTTTCAGCAACATTTTCCTTCAAGATAATTTTTCTTTCAAGTTTTTTTTAAATCTTTAAAGCAGCCGAGGGAAAGGGCGAGGCGATTTCATGCATGGCTCACATTACTATGACAACACACTGACGCCCACACATAACATGCTACCTCATGCCCACATGCTTACACACACACACACACACACACACACACACACACACACACATAAGCACACACACCCCTGTTTACCCAGCTCACCCCATCAAAACACAAGCGCACATGCAATTAAGGCAATTAAAGCAGGCCGTGTTCGGTCCTCAGTAATTATATCCTCAGCCCGAGAGCCAATATTTAGTTAATGGTTGAGATAATTGACATCATCAACATTTTGAGCATCAGCAGAGTACTCCTCACCGCCTCCGAGTATTTGTTATGAGCTGTAGCAGATCTCTTTTGAAGCTTTATGGAGCAACACTGAGCAAACAACCCGTCTGTTTTTAATGTGTCTAAATACTCTGAAGTCTGCGGCGTCATCCGTCACGTTCAGACACTTCTCCTGAACGCAACACGACAAATTCACTTTGTGCAAGCTGCTGAAAACCAGAAATCAGTCTCTTCACTAAAATAATGGAGCTCCATAATGTTTGAAACGCAGCTTGTGATGCTTTAAGTATCTGAAACACTAACTCTCAGGATGGTGTAAATACCTGGATCCAACTGAAACGCCAAAATCATTCGTACAACTTTCAGGAGGAACACACGGCGCCCCTAAAGGCCCTTTAGGGGATCATTGTTATCTTGAGTGCTCAAGATAATTATTCACCACACAACACAAAGAGTGAGTACACAACCGCTATGCAAACAAGCTACTGTTTCGTGCACGCAGGATGATAACTCGTAAAAGTTGAACTCTTAAAGGACTCAAACGGCTCTGTAAAAACATGACGGTGCTGCACGAAAAACAAAAACCCTGTATCTGATTTGCGTCTGAAACCATTGTGCAGCATGTTGAGGACAAATTATTTTCAGTCTCTTAATAAGAGATGGAAATTATCAGATATTATTATTATCTTAAAGGCACTATGAGGAGATTTTACCTGGCTGAGAAACAGACTGAAACTGATACTGATGCCTCTTTATGACCCTCAAAAGCAAACAAGACCATCTACAGCAACACTGATACCTCCTCTGTTGTCATTTTAATGCCTGAGACTGCTCTGAGGGGGTCGGTGTCAGAACAGATGATTGACATCTCGCTTTAGAAACTCCCTTTTCTGGCTGTTTTCATTGCAAATAATCACATTGTGCGATAAGTCTAAATGTTTGAAGACATCAGGATGAGGTTATTGTCTGAAGACACTTATTTTGCATGTACAGGACAACAGATAAGAGGTATCACTTTGTCCACAAGGGGGCGCCAGAATCGATACAAGCTAAAAGTTCCTCACAGCAGCTTTAAAGATAAAGTGCAAAGATGACCAGGAATGCAGATCCTCCGTCAGGTAGGACAAAACAACACTTGGCAATCCATGTTTCCGCTGTGACTGAGTGAACCTGAAAAATCAAGGCGTTTAGTTTAAAGCTCCTCTGACGGCCTCAGATCATCTCAAAGAATCTAGAGAGTGAAGTTTTACATTTGATGAGAAGGCAAACTAACGAGAGCTCACTGTGTGGCCTCTGAAGAATGTACACTTACTCATAAGCTCTTATGTTTCTTTATATATTGAAAGCTTTATTTGTATGAGCTGAATCCTCTGCAGGCAGATTATTGGAGGTGAAAGTTACAGTCAGCTGCAGCTCCAGTTGATGATTCTGAAGATGAATCTATTGAAACCTTTAAAAGCTCACTCAACATCTGAAAAGATAAACTTAAAGTACATTTAACTTTGGAAAGCATCTTTATGAAACACTCTTTTAATCTCCTCCTCGTCCGGAGAGAGCTCCAGATCCACCAGAGTCTGGAAGACGCTCCAGCAGCCCGTCACCTCCTGACCCCGGAGGCCAGAAATAACTCTTCCTTCTTTCCTGGTTTAATAAGAAAATAATTCTAAGTGCCGGTCTCTGGGGGAAAGGCCTCCTCGTCCTCTTTGAGGATGTGATGACAGCAAAACCAGTTCTTGGTTTCTGTCACGATAAAGTTCTGCAGCTGTGGAGCTCTTTTTGTTTCTGCATGTGAGCGTTCACAAACTTCCTCTAGTTGATGCATGAAAACGTTTAAAGAATGATTCTTATAAAGGAAACTAAAAACCTGTAGCTGTTTCCTGATTCCTCTCATGCCACTTAGGCTCATGTTCACTCATTCATGCTTCTTGATTCAGGTCACAGGATGAGCCGGTGTCGCTGTCTCATCAGGTATTAAGAGTGAGTTAAAGGATGTTAATCTCAATCAAGTTAAACTCAGACGGTTTATTAATTTATCCCACAAAGCCGTCTGCAGTTCACAGAGGGAGAGACGCCGTCATCTGTAGTAGAAAGGGAGCGTGACCGGTCCAGCGCCGCCACAGATCCAAACATAGTCATCCAAGTGTCAAATACAGGCGCACATTTTAGGACACGCCTCCTTCACCAAACAGGAACTAAAGGAACTTTATTTAATCTTGTTTCTCTGTCACACAATGACTGCTTCATGCTTTCCGGCTCCTTCTTAACATTTCTTTGCAGAAGTTTGCTCAGTTTTTAAAACCGTCTCTGTAAACATGAAACACTTCTCGGTCAGAAAGTTCAACCTTGATGAGAATAATCCAGAGTCTGAAATCTATTTATTTATCCTCCAGGATCAGGTAATCCTTTTACTCCGTACCCGGGTTTCACAGAAACTCTAGATTGGATCAATCTGATCCAGATCCAGATATTTAAAGAAGAGGATTACCAGAGCTCCGAGAGGGGCGACGTGTTACAGGCTTTGACCAGAGGGGGCGCCAAAATGCACACGGAATAAAAGTTCCTTAGTGACCACGTTTACATGAAACTTTTAATTCTGAATGAATTATTCCTAATTAAATAATTCTGAATTAAAGTATTCTCCTTCATGTTTCCATGGAAATAGTAATTCTGAATTGAGGTTTACATGGAAACCCATTTAATGGTCTTTATTCCTCTTAAGGTCTGGGGGTTGGGAAGGGTTCTGATTGGACGGGGCGGGCGTGACGTATTTACGTCTACCAGAAGAAAACAGACTCCAGTTCCTGCTTCTTTTATTTTCAGTTACAACATGAAGACCACACAATAAGAACAATCAGATGCTACAGCTTTAAAAAGGTCCACATGTTGATGCTCCCGTCCATCAACTGTGTTCATGATATCCATTTCTTCTAAGGCTCCTATTAAATAAAGAGTCTCAGCTCGAGTCCAACGCTTGCTTCGGGCGGCCATCTTGGAATATGTGCGTCATGGCGACAGGACAAGGGAACGAGCATGCTCAGAGCGACCGGAGTTAATTTAAAGAGGAATGAACGTATACATGATGGAGGAATTATTCAATTCAGATTAACATCAGAATAAAGCAGACACTTACTTCAGATTGAAGTTTAATTCAGAATGATCATTTTAATCTTTTTAAAGAGGATTTAATTTTTATTCTGAATTAAAGAGGAATTCAAAGTCTCATGGAAACGTAGCCAGTGTGGCTTTAAATCAAATAAATAAGGTTTGATGGGAAAGAAATTTGGTTTTACAGGGTCACAGCTTTATTTTATCACAAACATCATGTCTTATTTATCTTCTTAATCTTTAGCAATCAGTTGCAAAAATAAAACATTGTTAAAAAATAGTTTTGTGAAAATCCCCCCCATTTAAAAAAAAATGTGGTTCCTGAAATCCGAACTGAATCCATCCGTCAGCTGAGATCAGAACAATCCTGATCTTTTGGATCCAAGCTTTTTAAACACAACCTGCCGATTTTATTTCAGAACTGCAGAGGATAAGATGTAAACTTGATCTCTTCGTGTTTGTCAGACGCTCATAAATCTTTAGATTTGAACAGATAATAACACATCACTTTATTTCCTGTATCGTCTTCTTACTCAGCGTCTCACGTCACAGAGGTTTCCCCGCCCTCTCTCGCTCCACACTCCGTGGTTTTGGACGGTGGCGAATCCTCAAACTGTGACACACGGCACACGGTTGGCGGTGTCTCTGACAGGCCTTCATGTTGCCTGACTGCTCGCCATGTGAGTGCTGAAGGACGGCGTCTCCCTCCAAGCGATCCCTGGACTGTGGAGCGTTTCCAAGCGTCCATGCTGGATTTGAGGGAACTGAGACAGGAATCAGACCATGATGGTGGATTATCTAAAACCCTGGACTCTCCTCCTTCACTCTGTGCCAGGCAGTAAATCAAGAGTTCAGACACGTTTCTGTCTCCATCATTTGATCCCTGAGAGGCGTGGAGTCGCTCTGAAGGCACTCTGCAGCGTGACGACTCCACGCATCGAATGAAGGGATCAGGGGAACAAACGGAGAGTCGTAGTAATGACGTGCACACGACTTCCTGGTTCCATTGAGAGTAGTTTTAAGGATAAAGAGAGAATGAGTGGATGATGCTCTGCACAGCCTCATTTAGCTGCTGATGCTCTCTCTTTGAGTCAGGAGGAAGGTAACAGAGTGTCCCTTACAGGAGCGCTTTGATTGTCTTAATGTTAAGAGAAATCTGCTTCAAGGCTTCTTCTTTATTTACGTCAGTCTAATGTACATCCTGCACAAAGAGGAGATATAATGCTGCCCCTCAGATCCTTTCACCAGGTGCATTTAAAGCTCTTCATCTGCTCAGTACTGGAGCTTAAGTGCAGCCTGATTGTCTCTGAACAACAGAGTTCTTCTTCTACCTTCACCTCGTGACCTCTTCTCATCCAGGTGAAGAACAAGTGTTCAGAGAATGTTGAAAGTTAAAAAGCATCAGAGTTAAAGCATCAACAGGGATGATTGCTTTTCTCTGAGGCTGAATTTAAAGGCTCAGTGCTCACACAGAGACACACCTGAGCTCCTTTACATCCAGGTAGTAGAGCTGCAGAGCGTCATGGCAGCAGACAGTGAGCAGAGCTGCAGCTCCAGCTAGTGGAGGGAGGCTGAACTACAGCGAGGACACAACATATGAAGACATTTCAGGACTACAGTCATAAAGATATGTCAGTTTGTTGATTCTGGTGCTGACTTATCGATGTCTTCCCTTACGTGGACGTGTTCACCTTCTTCTTTTGGTGCATTAGTAAGCTGAATTTAATAACTAGCACTAAAACTGTGCAGACATTGGGCCTCATTCACTAATAAATGCATAGAAATGTTCTTACTCTGCGCATAAAGTAAGTGCATACGCAAAACCACCAGCTAATTCTGTTCTCACCACCGTGCGTATATCAGTGAATCAGAATCATTCTAAATCAACAGGGGCGTTCCCGAAACCTGCAGTCAGCATACTACCACGCCCCGATTCATCCATATAAGGACATCTGTTCGCTGCATCAGGATGCTGAATCTCACCTTGGCAGAGAGAGAGGGGATTGTTGAGGAGGTTGAGGAAAAGAAAACCAACACTTTACTGTATCAGCAGGAGACAGAAAAAAAATGAAGCCTGGGGTTCTTACTGAGGCTGTCAATGCTGTGTCTCCTGAGGTTCACACCGTGGCTCAGGTTCAGAACAAAAGGTTTGATATTTAAGTGGACGCAAAAAAAAAGACTAAGATAAGATAAGATATTACTTTATTGATCCCCCGGGGGGGAAATTCAGTTGTTACAGCAACCCAGACATAAGTACAATCAAGAAGAAGTTTCAATAAGTACAAAAAAGTACAAAATAAGTAAAAAATAGAATAAAATAAAATAACATAACATAAAATAAAATAAAAATAAGTAAAAATAAAATAGATAAATAAAGCTAGAGTACAATTTAGATATATACAATGTTACAAATGGAATTTAAATTAAATAGCAGTAATTACAGGCAGTATTAAAAATGCTTCAGCAGTGACAGGTTGACATGGTGTGATTATGGTTGTTAATGACAAATTAAGCAATAAATAGAAATAATATTTGTATGTAATATGATCATGGGTTGTAATTAGAATAGTAATGTAATATAACATAATATAATATAGCAAGATAAATATATAATACAATATATTATACATTATAATGCCAGCAGCAGTCAAGAGAGAGTTCGGGATGGGATGATGGAGTGACTAGCAGAACAGAAAAGAAGGAAGGAAACTGGAGGAGGACAAGGACCACCTGATCTGACAGCTCAGGATTAAAGAACGGCTGAGATTATTGGAGACACGTCCATATCAGGAATGTGTTCCCTAAAGGAGGGATGAAGTGATGATATTCAACCGTCGCCTAATGGTCATTCATTTAAGTTAATGAACACAGAACGCCACAGTTATCTTTCACACTTTCTCAGGGGCGTAGAGTAACTCGCCACAAGCTGTGTGTGTGTCCAAACACATGGGGGGGGGTATAACATAAAACATGCTCACCAAAGACTCATCCATTTCTTAAAGCAGGGGTTCCCAAAGTGGGGGTCAAGAGATCCCCTGGGGGGTCGTGAGATGTCTTCCAGAATGTTTTTTTTTTTAAGTTGTCTAAAATATTACATTTTACCCATTCTAATAAAAAAAATATGGACAAAAATAGAAGCTAACTTTGAAATAAAACCTTGAAAATAGAAAATGTGATGAGTTTTCTGCCTTTCTTTTTGCCAGTTGGCTCTCTGACAGTCATCTGTCTTTTTCCTTGTACTGACAGTAGTTTAATTATGTCATGCATTTAGTTCAAAGAGTGTGTTCACATTTTCTGAGAAAGTTGGTCGTCATCATTTGTGCGTACGCACGGTCTGAGGAAGTTCAATTTTTGTTTGCAGTGTGAGAACAAATTCAAGTCAGAATATATTGATGAATCCATGATTTGTGTGTATGCACGGTTAGTGAATGAAGCCCAATGTGTCGGCTTTCCAGTGATTTGTGCTTTGGTGTTGGACTTTGTGCTCGTTGTGTGTTAATTTAGAAATGAAAGGAAGAAGACATGTTTCACTGACCTCCTCATCGGGTCACATTCACTCGTTTCAGCAGCTTCAGAGTCAGGGGAAAGAAACATGACCACTGCTACTTCTGAACCTTTGAGCAGCTCTGCTTAATGTGGTCAGGGTTTGATGGGAACAGAAATGGGACAAAATATTGTGCAGCTTTTGGACGATGAGATCAAAGTTGCAGCATTCTGAAATCATTGGGGTTCATCCTCTGGGGATCATGAGTGTTTGTGCAGAATGAAGTCATTGCACTCGTTGGTGATATTTTCAGTCTGATGTAAGTTTGGCGTTCAGCCTCCTCGTCGGCCCTGTGGAGTGTTCTGCAGGTTTCCGGCTGGTGTTGTAAAACAGGTCATTTCTCCTGTTCATGAATCCTCATGAGCGCAGAGACAAAGCTTAACAAACCATGAGGGTGTAAAATTGAATGCTGCACACTTCTGGAAAGTCCTGGAGAAGTCCTGGAATTTGAAAACACGGCCGCAGTGGGAATCCTGTTTACGTCTGATCGGAGTCTCTGAGGTTATTTTGGTCTCCTCTCAGACGCAGAGCCATGTTTCCTCTTCTTCCTCTCCCATCTGCACTCCTCTCTCAAACACTCTTTTATTTTGTCTTTGTCTTTTCCAAACTCTCTGTCCCCCCTCCCTCTTTTTTTAATCACTCACACTTTCATGTTTTTTTTTTGTTTTGGCATTTCTGTTCACACTTTGTTCCTTTTACTCTAATTCACCGTCTCCCTCCTCCTGCTGCTGCGCCGGGGAGCCAACAACGATTTGTTGACAACACACTCCTGGAGACCGATCAAGAGCGATGACAATGTGTCCCCTGTGATTTCATGTGTGTGTGTGTGTGTGTGTGTGTGCATGCAGAGTGATTAGGGCCACACTGAGGGCCCTCTGTCTCCCAGTATCACTCTGCTACTGGTGCCTCATCTCTCTGGGAACACACACCACCTCATCCCAGCTGCTGGTCAGGAGACAAAGCACACGCAGCTGATCAGCACCTCATGTTAGAGTTTGCATGATTTAAAAAACACAATAAAACAACTTCAGACTAAAAGAAGGAGACCGAGCGACTTCGTAAAGACAGAGCATCAGGGTCAAGTTTCTGTAGTTCCACTCTTTCAGACGGTATCCTCATCAATTGTTTTTGACTTCCTGGGGATATTTTCCGTCTCCCCACTATCATCTCTCTCTCTCTCTTCATCTCCCTCTATCCCTCTCTCCAACACGGTCTCAGCAGATGTGTGTCTAACATGAGTCTGGTCCTGCTGGAGGTTTCTGCCTGTTAAAGGAAGTTTGTCCTTGCCACTGTAACTTGTTAAATGCTGCAAAGTGCTCTGCTCATGGTGGATTAAGATGAGATCAGACTGAGTCCTGTCTGTAAGATGGGACTGGATCTGATCCGGTCTTGATGTTGGGTCTTTGTTAATAATAGAACTTAAGAGGACGGTCTAGACCGGCTCTGTTTGGAAAGAGTCTGAGGAGAACGTTTGTTGGGATTTGGCGCTTTATAAATAAAGATTGATTGAAATTCTAACAAAGCAAAAAACAAAATACAACACAAAATGTTAAAAAGAATAAAGTGATGAAACATTAAGATGAATAAATCATTCTTATAGAGGTTTATAAATAAAGAAATGAATAAAGAAAATAGGAAAAAATAAGAAAATAATAAATATTAAAATAAATAAAAAACAATTAATTAGTTAAATAAAATAAAAATAAATAACAATTAAAACCAAGTCTGTAAAAAGTGAGTCTAAAGAGGAGACTGAAAGATGTTAATCTCTGTGTAAGAGAGAGAACAGAGCAGGAAACCAGGCTCACACCCAGGCTGCCCACGTGAGGACTTAAGTCTTTGTACATGGGGCGCATGATGTAACCTCGAGGCCAACGCTGATTATAGATCTGTTAATATCACTTCAATCACTCGCTTCATTCTCACGGGACAGAGATCTAACTCATGAGAAATCAGAGGACATAAAGAGGTCTCTGATTTCTTTTGTTGGCCGCCTCACGCAAAGGAAGAGATAACTCCTGAAGGTGAAGGTGGTGATGATGGTGATGGTGAGAGGTCTTCAGAGTGTCTGAAAGACTTTGAATGTCTTCTTTCAAAACGACACAATGCACTGTAATCACTGTGCAGCTTGGAGGTCAGAGGTCGCAGGTCGCATTGTAGTCTTTGGAGCACCCGTAGACATATAAAGAGTAGACGCCACATCGACCGCTACTACCTATTGATGCTGACGAGCCGCGGGGCCGCCATCTTGGTCCGGTCACCCGCTCCACTCACTCGCAATGAAGTGTCAGCGCATTTAATCCATCAGAACTCACTGAATACTAAACTGATTTACATGCAGACGTCATACATGTAGGTATGATACAGGACACATGGTTCAGACGTCATACATGCAGGTATGATACAGGACACATGGTTCAAACGTCATACATGTAGGTCTGATACAGGACACATGGTTCAAACGTCATACATGTAGGTATGATACAGGACACATGGTTCAGACGTCATACATGCAGGTATGATACAGGACACATGGTTCAAACGTCATACATGCAGGTATGATACAGGACACATGGTTCAGACGTCATACATGCAGGTATGATACAGGACACATGGTTCAGACGTCATACATGTAGGTATGATACAGGACACATGGTTCAAACGTCATACATGTAGGTATGATACAGGACACATGGTTCAGACGTCATACATGTAGGTATGATACAGGACACATGGTTCAGACGTCATACATGTAGGTATGATACAGGACACATGGTTCAAACGTCATACATGCAGGTATGATACAGGACACATGGCTCAAACGTCATACATGTAGGTATGATACAGGACACATGGTTCAGACGTCATACATGCAGGTATGATACAGGACACATGGTTCAAACGTCATACATGCAGGTATGATACAGGACACATGGTTCAAACGTCATACATGCAGGTATGATACAGGACACATGGTTCAGACGTCATACATGTAGGTATGATACAGGACACATGGCTCAAACGTCATACATGTAGGTATGATACAGGACACATGGTTCAGACGTCATACATGTAGGGATGATACAGGACACATGGTTCAGACGTCATACATGCAGGTATGATACAGGACACATGGTTCAGACGTCATACATGTAGGTATGATACAGGACACATAGTTCAAACGTCATACATGTAGGTATGATACAGGACACATGGTTCAGACGTCATACATGTAGGTATGATACAGGACACATGGTTCAAACGTCATACATGCAGGTATGATACAGGACACATGGCTCAAACGTCATACATGTAGGTATGATACAGGACACATGGTTCAGACGTCATACATGTAGGGATGATACAGGACACATGGTTCAGACGTCATACATGCAGGTATGATACAGGACACATGGTTCAAACGTCATACATGTAGGTATGATACAGGACACATGGTTCAGACGTCATACATGCAGGTATGATACAGGACACATGGTTCAAACGTCATACATGCAGGTATGATACAGGACACATGGTTCAGACGTCATACATGCAGGTATGATACAGGACACATGGTTCAGACGTCATACATGTAGGTATGATACAGGACACATGGTTCAGACATCATACATGTAGGTATGATACAGGACACATGGTTCAGACGTCATACATGTAGGTATGATACAGGACACATGGTTCAGACGTCATACATGCAGGTATGATACAGGACACATGGTTCAGACGTCATACATGTAGGTATGATACAGGACACATGGTTCAAACGTCATACATGTAGGTATGATACAGGACACATGGTTCAAACGTCATACATGTAGGGATGATACAGGACACATGGTTCAAACGTCATACATGTAGGTATGATACAGGACACATGGTTCAAATGTCATACATGTAGGTATGATACAGGACACATGGTTCAAACGTCATACATGTAGGTATGATACAGGACACATGGTTCAAACGTCATACATGTAGGTCTGATACAGGACACATGGTTCAAACGTCATACATGCAGGTATGATACAGGACACATGGTTCAAACGTCATACATGTAGGTATGATACAGGACACATGGTTCAGACGTCATACATGTAGGTATGATACAGGACACATGGTTCAGACGTCATACATGCAGGTATGATACAGGACACATGGTTCAGACGTCATACATGTAGGTATGATACAGGACACATGGTTCAAACGTCATACATGTAGGTATGATACAGGACAAATGGTTCAGACGTCATACATGCAGGTCTGATACAGGACACATGGTTCAAACGTCATACATGCAGGTCTGATACAGGACACATGGTTCAAACGTCATACATGTAGGTATGATACAGGACACATGGTTCAAACGTCATACATGTAGGTATGATACAGGACACATGGTTCAAACGTCATACATGTAGGTATGATACAGGACACATGGTTCAGACATCATACATGTAGGTATGATACAGGACACATGGTTTGGTGTATTTTAATATTCATAGTGGGTTTAACAGTGATAGAATATTCTGTGCTCTGGCATCTTGAAGTCTCTGCTACTTCAGTTTACGTTTACAGGAAGGATCATGGGTAGGATGACCGGACCAAGATGGCGGCCGTATTTCTTGTGCCCCAGCAGCCACTGCGGCGTCTATACTCTTTATATGTCTATGGGAACGCCGGTGTAACCAACTACAGGAAGTTAACTTTAAGTCCTGGATTTCTGTACTTCCTGTAAACACATTTTGAGGCTGTGGTGAGACCTTTCTAGAATTATTTAACTTTTCCACCTCTTCAAAAATATTGAACATGTTTGGTGATATGTTCTCTTTGTTTGTTTGTTTGTTTCTGTTTCCTTTGACATGCTAATTCAACAGGTGCATAAAAGCAGGTGTTGAAAATCCACTGTTGTTGATTTCCTGCCCACATCAGGCGGGTGAGGTCACAGTTTGGTGCAAAGTGTCTTGTTTTGTGTCATGCACATACAAGATGCAACATCATGGGAAAAATGGAATAAAGATCACACATTTCTAACTTAACAGATTATATTTTTGCAAAAAACCTGCAGAAATAAAACTTGCACAGATCTTTTTGGGCGTGGGAACTCCACTTTTCTGCACCGTTCCTTTTCCCACTGTTGTTCTTCTCTTTAAGTTAAACTTGTTTTAATGTTTTGCTGAAATAAAAGCTCATGTTGTGCAAAGTTGGAGAAACTTTCACAGTAACTTCTTTGTAGAACAAAGTGTCAGACCACCATGAGAGAGAGAGAGAGAGATGGAGGGACAGAGACCACACATGAGGGAGATTGGTCATGTCATTAGCGTTAATGCGACTGATGTGGGATTAAAACAGTGACCTTCACTCCCGAGGCGGTGAGGTTTGCAGCGCTGGAATTAAAAACACGAGAGCATAAAGAGGATTTCAGATTTGAATTACTGAAACACTAACGAGTGTGAAGCTGAGTGGCTGCTGAGGGCGAGTGAGACAAGGACGGAGGGAGCAGATCCACAAATCACTGTTTAAACCCCCTCACACCCAAAAAACACGCCGCTCCGTCGCCCCGTCAGCGTGGGACTGTCTGAGCTTCCTCCTCCAAACAAGGAGATGATGTTCCTGCAGGCGGGGGAGGAGACGCTGCATGTGCCTGACAGGTTGTGTGAATGTGAAGAACTCGACTTGAGGGGTGATTCTGAGAAAGGAGGATCGAGGAAGAGTGTGTGAGTGTGTGTGTGTGAGTGTGTGTGTGAGTGTCAGCTCAGCGGTGCATGCTGCTCACCTCAGGGTGCAGAGATCGGTGAAAATTCCGGAGACTGCATGTCAGGTTGTTTTGCTGTTTTGGTCTTCAGTCTGAAAGCAACACAAACACACTAACAGAGATCCTGGTGTCATCACAGAGGACATCTTCACCGCTCTGATCCCACTCCTCCTCACTCACAGCTCTCATTAGAGCTCTATTTATTATCCACAGACTGAAGGTGTTTTATAAAGGTTCAGGTCTTATACCGGTACCTTGAACATCAGTGTTTGTTGCTGAATGCTTGTTTAACTAAATAAGAAAGTTGTATTAATTCAAGAACAATATCAGTGTCAAAGAAGATGCAGAAGCTCTAAGAGACGGTTTCTAAGTTTCCTCCTTGAAACAAGAAGCTGACGTCGCCTGCGGGAGGAGGAGGAGCTAACTAACGCCTCATGTTACTCACGTCAACACGTCTTTTTGGAGTATTTAGATGAGCTGCAAATATAAAGTTTGCAGCAGTGTTTTCTTTTTAAGCAACCTTTCTGTCTAACTGATACAACCACAGTTTAATTTAAAGTTTCTATTGGTTTCATTAGAAAATGCTAAATAACCAGACTCTGCTGCAGAATGTGACGTTGTATAAACATGGACACCACAGAGTGGAAATCTATGAGGCACAAAATTAAATTAAATTCAGAAGCAACAAATACTGCAGTTCCTCCAGTGTCCACTAGAGTGTGTCTCCTGCAGTGAGTCAGTCCCCATAGAGCCCCATGTTAAATGTTACAGCAGAAATAAACATGTTTACAGCCTGGTACAGAAACAGTTTGGGTCTCTGGAGCTCATTTCTCTCTTCATGACGACTGTACGACTGAATTTATAAACAGCTCACCTGTTTACAGCAGGTTATTACCCGACTGTGTTCAATACTGGATTCTGATTGGCTGAAACCCCATAACAATAAACACCAGGGATAACCTGATCACACAGGACATGTCAAATCAATCTGCAGAGAGGAGGAGAGGACGGAACAGATCAATGCAGAATAATAATAATAATAATAATAATAATAATAATAATAACTGGTATTTATATAGCGCCTTTCAAGAAACCCAAGGTGGCTTCACAGGGTCAGGTAGGGGGTCTGGGGGGTAGGTAGGGAAAGGCCTTGAGGAAAAGGTGCAGGGTTGGGGTGCTGTGGATGTCAGGAGGGAGAGAGTTCCACAGAGTAGGGGCCGCCACACTGAATGCTCAGTCCCTGAAGGTCTGCAGCTTAGTCCGGAGGATGGAGAGGAGACCCAGGTCTGAAGACCTTAGGGTCCGGGATGGAGTCTGGATAGAACAGAATGGAACGGATCAAAGGAGAATAGAACAGTTATTAATTCTAGACAGCAAAGAGACACCAGGGACGACCATGACAACTGTACGGCTGAATTTATAAAGAACTCACCTGTTTACATTACATTAAGGACTAAAGGGAGGTAGAATTAGGGGCGTGGCCTCTTTGAGTGATAGGTGGGAGCTGCTACCTGTCTGCTAGGTGTCACCTAAGCTAGTCCAGTCCCTGAACTTTAACCTCTGGGCCGTGTTTGTGCTGTTGGAGCATTCTGGAGACACATAATCTGTCAGTCTGTGCGTGCTCACCATACCTGACTTGTTCCCTTGATGTTTTTGCACATCATGCATCGTGTAGCTCATAGCTCAAGAGGATCTGCATGACAGTAGAAATAAAAACGAAACTTGAAGCTTTAAAACTTCAGTTCACAAATGAAGCATGCTGACATCAGCGTCCTCATAGATCCAAAGAGACGTCCTGAAGCTGAGCACATTAACACACTCAGGCAAACAGTCTCTGAGGACTCAGACACCAACACAGCTTCAGTGACTCATGGTGATGAAACAGAGGGAGTGTTTCCTACGAGTCCTGACGTTGTTTTCGGGAATGTCTTATCGTGACTCCAGTGAGTCGGACCTGCTGAGAAGTGTGTCACAAATTAACGCTCTGAGTTCGCTCCCTGACATTTCTGACAGCCGGCTCACAGACTGCAGAGATAATTGCAGAGAACTCGTGAGGATGGCGTCAACAGAGTCCAATCCTCACCTCTGTTTCCAGTCTTTATGCTAAGCTAAGCTAACTGGATTTCCTTTATTTGAGTCTTTTAAACAAAGGCAGCAGAGAGGAGTGTAGAAACAAGCCGCTGAGGGTCGTCTCTGCTCCTGTTAAAGAGGGAGAGATGTTGTGTCTCATGTCGGGCGCGGAGGCATTTTATCTCCTGTTGACTCTGCCAGCAGCGCAGGAATGTCACTAATGATGTTATCGTGATATGCAGTCTGAATTCTTCTTCGTATAGAGCTCATTTAAACAGGAACTGAGCTGAACCCGCTCTGGGGGGGCGGCCTTCGCCCAAAAAGAGTCAGACTGAAGAGGCTGCCGGACTGAACCGCCCCTCTGTGAAACTTTCCTTCATGTCCGTCTGGTTCCTGCTGCAGCGCTTCATCAGGACGCTGTGATGACTGTGTCCACATGAAGCGGAGGGGTGTGTCCTCATTTACCAGAAAGTTTGGCCCTAATGTGTGTGTGTGTGTGTGTGTGTGTGTGTGTGTGTGTGTGTGTGTGTGTGTGTGTGTGTGTGTGTGTGTGTGTGTGTGTGTGTGTGTGTGTGTGTGTGTGTGTGTGTGTGTGTGAGAGAGAGAGGGACAGGGAGAGAAAGAGAGAGAGACAGGCATGTTTCGGCTCTTTCGGAGCGGAGGAATGCTGAACGGTTGCCAAACTCGGCTGCTGTGACTTCACTGGGACGAGCGGAGATCCCAGACGCCACACACACCTGTTACCATGGCAACCACATACAGGACCCAAGCACCCACACACAAACACACACACACACACACACACACACACACACACACACACAGCCTCTCAACCCAACCCCATACCCTCTACTCTACGCCCAGAAACCTGTGTTTGGACACATACTGTGATATATTTTAAATCACCTTAGAAAGATGGAAGCATGGATTTTATCAGTGTGTGTGTGTGTGTGTGTGTGTGTGTGTGTGTGTGTGTGTGTGTGTGTGTGTGTGTGTATCCAGATGAGAACGTCCTGTTTACTCAGGGCTGTAATTACAGCCTCTGTTTGGTATTAATGAGCGATTCTTTCATCGCTCCGGCTTCCTACGCTGATTCAAAGTCACGGCGAGACCAGCCAAGAGAAACAGCCTCGTCTGCAGCTCTGTGCGATATGCATCAGCCTGTACGTAAAGATGGACGACACCTTACATCCTCCTACTGTTGCACAAAAGTGAAGCCAAAACACCCCCTTTGGGAATTTGCAAAAAGCAATATATCCCATCATGCATTGCTGTGCAAAGGAAGACTGGATTCACTGAAGTGATTGCAGTTATTCATTATAGTGTTGAACTGCCCTCTTGGAAGATGCGACAGCAGCGACGTCAGTACTGGCGTCCAGACGGCGAGTGATGACCGCCTGTTTCTTCATTGTGCTGTTTGAGCTCATGATACATCCTCTACAGGGAACTCACCGGGGAGCCGTGAGTGAGTGTGATTCAGACACAGAGAGTCTGTGCGGCAGAGATCAGCTGGTAGAGTGTCGGTTCTGACGTCACACCCCGTCCTCTAAATAAAACACACGTTTACCTCGGTGCCAAGTCGTCGTCGCTCCCTCAGGTGGGTCCAGTCCTCAGCGTCACAGATTCTTGTGTGGGTTTGAAGCAGACTCTCACACTTATGGTGCGTTCAATGACTCTTGTGTTACTGTTTGTTACGTTTTCTCTCAGCGTTCCTCCTCTACTCTGATAATCCGGTGCACACAGCGCTGCAGGAGCCTCATTGGTCGACACAGCTGTCAATCATGGCGTTAATATGAAAGAGGGTTTGGGCCACTGATTATTTTGAAGTCCTACCCTCTTTATCAGAATTCTGCCTTTTAAGATCAAAGACAACATTCTAGAATTCTGTCCTTTAAGATCAAAGACAACATTCTAGAATTCTGTCCTTTAAGATCAAAGACAACATTCTAGAATTCTGTCCTTTAAGATCAAAGACAACATTCTAGAATTCTGTCCTTTAAGATCAAAGACAACATTCTAGAATGTTGTCTTTAAGATCAAAGACTACATTCTAGAATTCTGTCTTTAAGATCAAAGACAACATTCTAGAATTCTGTCCTTTAAGATCAAAGACAACATTCTAGAACTCTGTCCTTTAAGATCAAAGACAACATTCTAGAATTCTGTCCTTTAAGATCAAAGACAACATTTTAGAATTCTGTCCTTTAAGATCAAAGACAACATTCTAGAACTCTGTCCTTTAAGATCAAAGACAACATTCTAGAATTCTGTCCTTTAAGATCAAAGACAACATTCTAGAATTCTGTCCTTTGAGATCAAAGACAACATTCTAGAACTCTGTCCTTTAAGATCAAAGACAACATTCTAGAATTCTGTCTTTAAGATCAAAGACAACATTCTAGAATTCTGTCCTTTGAGATCAAAGACAACATTCTAGAATTCTGTCTTTGATCTCAGAATTCAGAGAGATAAGTCAACATTCTAAAGAAGAGTCAGATCTAGACGGATCCTACATGATCCCCCTTTTTATATCATCAATAACTGATTTAAAGTAACCCAGTCAGAAGATGTGGCATGAATCAGCGTGATAAGAACTATAATAAAGTCAGAGCTGAGAGAAGACGATCAGAGGACCTGCAGCCATTAGAAACGTTAACACACAGCATGGCTCCGTCGGTGTCAGTCTGAGTGTATTTCCGCTCTGTTATGAAGCTGTCTGCTCTTTAATTGTTGAGTCAGCAGCTTTATAAACCAGACTCTGTGTGTGTGTGTGTGTGTGTATGTATGTGTGTGTCCACCTGCTGACCTCCTGCTGAGATGTCTCCAGGTATCTCCTGCGTCACGTTGTTATAAGGACGAACCAACGTCTCTGTTTTTGGTTAACGAGTGCAGAACCCCTCTCACTCGTGTTGTGCTGCTGCCCTCGTTAGTTTCCATGGTTACCCAACGATCATGCATTGATGTACAGATTGATCGGGAGCTCGCCTCCTTGACATTTCTGACAATCAGTGCACAGATTGCAGAAATAATAGGAGGATAATTGTCGCCTGTTGGCTTGTGTCTGCAGAGACCGACCAGCTGTTTCCTTCTCTCTGCAGTCTTCATGCTAAGCTAGGCTAACTGGCTGTAGCTTTAGAAACACTGCAGGAGAGGAGAGAGTAAATATGACCCGGTGGGTTCTCACTTGTACGTCCAGGTGAGGGCATGTTGAGTGTTTTGTTGTGGATCCTGGAAGCATCCATCGGTGGTCGCTAACAGGATTACAGACTAATCATGTCATGATGCGTCCTCTGGGGACAGACGCTGCTGTCTGTTTGTCTTTGTCAGTTTCTATAAGTCCAGGTCGGGTGGGAGGACCATAACCTGCAGGTTTACACCACATTAGCTTGTCTGGAGTCCAATTTGCATAAACATCCACTCACCGAACATTACCCCTTACTTCTGACAGCTTGAGTGAAATATTTTTCTTCCACTTTCCACTCAAAAACAAACCTTTCTTCTCTCCATCCACAAAATCCACAGTGTGTTCTGTCCTTTCTTCAGCCTCGCAGAGAGAACTGAGCAGAGCGAGAACAAAAGGGGACAATGGTAATGACACGTTGGGCTCAGAGTGTGTGAGGCACAGGTGGACGAGGGCTTTCAGGTGCTTCTGAAGGCTCAAATCACCGCTTTGAGTCATGCGGAGGAAAAGAAAGAAAAAGAAAAAGGCAGACTGGAAACGGACAAAAAGAAACAGACGACTTCAGCTTCCTCTCACTTTGTGTTTCTCTGTCTTTTGTCCATTTTTACAGCTTTTACAATCCTGATCCAAAGTATTCCCTCTTTCTCCCTGTGGTCTAGATTCAAAGATAAATAACAGAGCTGTGACGGGACAAAGCAGAAGGACACACTGTGCTTGTTGCCCAAAAAAAAAAAGAGAAAAGGACTCTTTTGATAGATGTGAAAATTACACTTCAGTGACTCTGCACCTGTTTTTGTATTTCAGGAAATAATGATGATTCATAAAGTCCAGAATCCGACTGTCCTGCTCGCTGCAGAATAAACCTGAGAGTGTTCATCCTGTTAGAACTGATGACTGAGACCTCTTTTAGACCAACGAAAAACCGGTTCTCAATTGAGCTCCGGCTCCGAACCGGCCCTCAAAGTGCTGCGGTTGAAAAGGGGTCTGAGGGAACTGCAGAGATTCTGAACAAGGCTATATATTAGTCACTAGCTTCGTACTCCAACACGTCCTTTAAATTAGGATGGATGTTAAACAATGTGTCCACCAGAGGGCGGTCTCACACGGACTCCACGTGATCTTTGCTGCTCTTCAGTCTGTTCTCCATCAGACGTGTTTATAGTTCGCAACAAACTCGCTCAATCGTTCCTAAAGAAGTTCCACCATTTTCAGAAGTCTTCTTCTTCTTCGTTGTGTTTTGCTCGTCTGACTTGAACTCGTGGCTCGACACTGCCCCCGTGGTTTCCAGCGGTACTGCATCGTTTGGTCCATATCTCTAAGCTTCTAGATGTTCAGAATCATGAAGGAAATTAAAGCAGAAGGCTCCGTCTGTATTTGTATGCATGTCATACTCATTACAACACACGTTAAATTATGTCCACACTTGACTAATTGAATGTGCGTCCATGCATAACTCCACTTTGATTATTAAGGGTTCTAATTTGGAGACAGACATCACGCACCACTTATTTTTTCTGCATTGAAGAAGAGGATGCAGCATGGTGGTGTCATTAGATGCACAAACCTAATACAATGAAAAATATGCAGAAAACATGTTGGCATTTTTAATTTTTTATACAGTCAATAAGGATGCATGATGTGTTTTCTCAGACCAGAGCTGTAAACAATGATAACCTGCTGTTGATGGCCGAGGACCTCCGGACAGCTGGAGTCATGTGACCGAGGTTTCCCCTTCTGTAATCCCTGAATCAAGGATTCTCCTCCTCCTCCTCTCCTCATCCATGTTGTCTTTCTGGTCCTCTGAAAACCTCTGACCTGTTGACTCCAGGCCTGGCTCCGCTCATCATGACTTTGGTTTGTTGTTGTGGTTAAGTGAAATACGATCTGGTGATAACACAGAGTGTTTTATTCTGAAAATTAACCGGATGTTTTCATTTGGTTTTGGTGAAACCTGACTTCCTGTCCCGCTCCATCTGCTCTGTTGAGATTGATGCGTCGTAGAAGTCTTGTGTATCTGATCCGGAGGACTCCGACCTGCCGGATCAGAGACACAACCTGAACGCAACGGAGTGGATCCAGTGGAAGTTAACACATTGACTAGAATAGAAACCTATCAGATCTGGTGCTGTGACGGATCTGAGACTGATCTGGTGGAATTTGTCCATAAGAAAGTCTGAGATCGGCACTACAGAGCTTGCTTTGTTTATTCGGTGCCGATGCTAGAGACGGATCTGGTGGAATTTGACTGTAAGAATTATTTGGTGCTAATGTTAGCTGTCACTTCTGCTGCTTCAACACATCTTTGTCGTGATGACAAATTTTCAGATCACTTTAAGAAAGGGTCTGATAAAACTTGAGGACTCTCTGAATACTTGCAGCAGGTTTTTTGCAAGTTTCATTCATGTTATCCTCTGAAACAGTGAAAAACATTCACACCGGTGACGCCATGTTTCTTCTCTCGTCAGCTTGTTGCAGCTGCTTCTTCTTCTCTTTATGCTCTGGTGGACTGCATACCGTCATATACTGTGTTTGAATGTGAAGACTTGTCAGTGAGTTAATAAAAGCAAATGTTAGAGGTTGTGTTTATGGGATAATACAGGCGGTATTTATCAGTCTGATTCATACGACGACACTCTCCTTCTCTACGCTCGTGAAGATTTATCTGCTGACTCTTTTTTAAAGCTTTTTATCAAACTGTCTTTGAAGAGAGGGAACAAAAGCAGTACCCGGTATTTATCCATGATTTAAATGCTAAAGAGCTCCGTTTGCATTCAAAATCTACCGGCTGACCTGTTCTTTCATTACTGGGGCACTAAGTGTGTGTTATTCACGTCTGAAAATAGTCTGAAAATAAGTGCACTCTCCTCCTCCTGTCCGATGACTCAGCCTTTAAAAAATGAACTTCAGACTTCTGTGAGCTGTTTGTCAAGATTTGAGTCTTCAGTGGGAACAAATAAAAGAAGAACGCACGCGAGGCAGACAAATGGCCCGTCAGTTTAGATCTTTTTAAGGGATTTACTGTCAATCAGAGAAATACTGGACCTCATCAGCTTTATCCTTTAAGCCTGAAGTGAAGCTTAACCTTGTGGGAGCCTGATTCATGATCCATATCGCAGCTGTGGCTTTTGTTTTCCCTAAAATGATGAAGCATTGTGTGTCGCATTGGACTGAGTGTTGTGAAGCTTTGTTATGTAAGGAGCTGGACTTCAGTCGGGTGTTCTCTGTCGTCTTTAATCCAACACTCCTGACGTCCCGACAAGAATTTGCAATTTCCTCCTCTGCTTATGCTGCATGATTTATAATTTCTATATAAAACGTCCAACCCAAACCTCCGCTGAATTCTTTATGAAGCCGTTCACATGGTATGCAGCGAGGCGACGTCATGTACAGTATGTGGAAAATCACGCACAGCCAAACTCTTCAGAAGATAAACACTGAAGTTTGGAGGGAGAGAGCGGCGGCAGCTTGAGTGTGAAGAGGCTGGCTTCTGTGTCTCAAACAAGCCAAGTGTTCACTTTAGACATGCAGATTTCCCCAGAATGCTTCAGTTTGGAGGGCCCTGTGAACAGATTGTTGATGTGATGCTTCTCCCTTTGACCTAAAGGAAATAAGAGAGAGGTTTTGGTTTGTGAAAATGTAAACAAGTGTGTGAGAGGAGCTGTTCAAACATCCTCTTCTCTGGTTGTGTGATACCAGATGGACTCCAACTCTGCACCAAATGTTGGAGCATCAAACAAAGACTGGCTGACAGCAGCAGTCACGTTCACAGGGACAGGATTCCTCCACTCTGATTGAAGGAACCAGTTCATGTGTGTACATGCATAAGAGAATAATAAAAGAGTGAATATGTCGAGTGAAAGCAGCTTAATTTCTATGGCTGAAAAATTAAGCGACAAAAACTGCAGTTTCTCGAGTGACCACTGGAGGCAGACTCCAAAAGTGAGTCAATCCCCATAGAGCTCCATGATAGAACCAACAACAGCAGAAACCAACATGTTTACAGCCTGGTACAAATAACTTTTTGAGTCATAATAGTTCATTTCTTGTTTTATGTGAACTATAAGGACAGAACTTATTATATGGCTCGACTATAAGAGTGAAGTTACACAAGTTTTGAGCGGATTTTGTTAGCTTTTAGTAAGGTTAGCTAAATCAGTCAAGCAGAGATGATACCTTGAGAAAGGGAGGAGTTTATAATCCTTGTGTTTCTTTGGAGAGGTCAGAGAAGCAGGGTTTGGTTGGGATGGGATCTAAGACACTCTTTTGTAGCACCTCAGCTAAAACGCTAAAGCCAAATCTCTCCATCAGTCCTTCCTCTACGTCAGCTGTGACCTTTAACCCTGAATGAGTACATCTGCTTGGTTTCCTTGGCTACCAAGAGGGGGGAAAATAATGGCCTTCCTGACTTCTGCGTCTGGCTCTCTCTCTCTCTCTCTCAGACACACACCCGTCTCTTTTTCTCCTCTGCAGGTTTTTGGAGGGTCTCAGCTGTGCATACAAGTCCACACTGAGTTCAAACAGCTGAGGATGGAGGCTGGAACCTGTGAGGGTAGATTTGAGGGATTCAATGATGGCTGTTCATGCTTTTATCTCATCAGCCCTCATGAAACCTCCTCCTCTACTGATTAAAATAAATACAGGGTATGGCGGTGCTGAACTTTGCTGCCTAGCTTTGATCAAGACATGAAAACACCATCACAATACCTCTACTTCAGCTCTTAACGCTCTACTACCTGGATGTAAAGGAGCACAGGTGGTGATGTCATCAGGTAGTGGGTGTGGTTTGTCAGTATGTTGATCTAGTAAATGGAGATAAAGTTGTATGTAGGCTGTGTCTGGTTAAACTGACATATGACCACTCCACCAGAGACAGGAGGAACCAGCACAGGCAGGACTGGAGGCTGGTGGTGCTCGCTCTGCTAGTGTTAAGCCTGATTTATACTTCTGAGTTAAATCGACGGCGTAGCCTACGCTGGAGGTCCGTGTAGCTCCCGTACCTACGCAGAGGCCTACACACGTAGCTGACGTGCACCTCCTCCAAAATGTAACTCCCCGTAGAATCGATGCAGGCTGCAAGCCCTGTGATTGGTCCGCTCGGTGGCATTGTATTTCATCTCCTCCTCTCTGTTCTTCATGTAATCATGTCTGTATGATAAACAGCAATATGTATCAGCTGTAGATTAACAGAACACGCTCTGAATCTCTGAGGAAAAGGGAACAGAGATCGTAGCGGGGCCGGAAGCAGGCGACCGGCTATCAGAGAGACCACACTGCCCTCTAGAGTTTAGGAGGAGAATTGCTGAGCGACACGGACACATCGACACACAAGTCTGTGGAGCTCAGGTCTGCGTCAGCTCCTGCTGCATAGGGGAGACACAGAAGTATAAATCAGCCTTCAGTCACACTCTGTAAACCAATGTGCCGTGTACCTGCAGACTCTGTGACTCTGTGTTCAGCCGTGTTTGATGATTGGTCTTCATTTTCACTCTTTTCTGAGTGTTTTCTGACCTTCAGGCTGGTCGGTTCGTCGGACTATAAACGTCCGTTTGAATGACGAGCAAATGAGACGCTTCACAACATCCCTACTTTTTAAATCTTTGGCACGTCTCAGCTTTTACGAGGGTAACGATGCGATGCAGAGGCTATCCTTTATGAAATCCTGCTCACGTCGTTTCCTTTCGTCCATCCATCCATCCACCTTCTTCCGCTTATACGGGTCCGGGTCTTGGGGGCAGCAGTCTCAGCAGGGAAGCCCAGACACTCCTCTCCCCGGTCACTTCCACCAACTCTTCTGGGAGGCGCTCCCAGGCCAGCTGAGAGACATAATCTCTCCAGCGTGTCCTGGGTCTTCCCCGTGGCCTCCTCCCAGACGGACACGCCCGAAACACCTCCCCAGGGAGACGTCCGGGAGGCATCCTGACCAGACGCCTGAACCACCTCATCTGGCTCCTCTGGATCTGGAGGAGCAGCGGCTCTACTTTGAGCCTGAGCTCCTGACCCTCTCTCTAAGGCTGAGCTCAGACACCCTGCAGAGAAAGCTCATTTTGGCCTCTTGTATTCCCGATCTGGTTCTTTCGGTCACAACCCACAGCTCGTGACCATAGCTGAGGGTTGGAACGTAGATTGACCGGTACATTGAGAGCTTTGCCTTCTGGCTCAGCTCTCTCTTCACTATGACAGACCGATTCCTTTTGTTATCTTTGGAAATGCACACACGCGATGAAGAGGAGTGACCCTGGACGTTAACGCATCCAAATATTGGAGCTTAGTGAGGTAGTCTATCATTGTTGTTATTGCCTTCCTGCTTGAACGTGACATTTGACCAGCAATGTTATATATGCATGATGGGAGCGATTTCATGAGATCTGATTATCACTGGATTACACACTGACAGAAAGGGTGGCGTTAGTCCACTCTGGATCCTGGTTTCAAGAGCCGACACAAATGTTTCTGCGTAAGGAAATAACTTTAAAACAGAAATATGTTTCTGAGTGAACAGTGACCCCTACAGGTGCAGAACCCATCGTGAAGAGAAGGCAATTTTAATTCATGTATGGAGTTTGAATACTGATATCGTGAAAAGGTGTGATACTCTGCAGTATCGCTCGTCTCACACGGACGCTCTCCTGGATTAGATCGTGTATAAAATCAAATTCTCTGTTGCAGATTTGTTCCTTCAGTTTGAGATTTAAACGTGACGAGTGTGTCAGCGCGAGCACAAACTGATGATCCACGACCACGCAGAGCTGCTGACGGCTCCTCTCTCTCTCTGAATGTTATTTTCTTTATCGTTAATCACTCCGTTTCTGCCGCTGTGACATTTCTGCAGCGCCGGACGGACGGAGGCTGATAATCCGGCGTGTTGGTTAACGAGCAGGCAGGCAGGGAGACGGTCGGTAACCCGGCTGGTGAACAGACAGTCAGGACATTTAAAAACAACATTTAGAAAAGCAGAGGTTCCACATGAGGATCGTCGGACTCATGGGACACATCCACCACGGCTGACACACACACACACACACACATGAATATGAATCCCACGTCTCGCTTCAGGCCTCCTTTCAGATTCAAACAAGGGCTAATTAAAATAATTACCTCTCCTCTCGCATGAAGACATGTTCTCTCCTCTTTTACCCTCTGTGTTTTTTTGTCTCACTGCTGCAGGAGTCACAGACATCATTAGGACCATTCACTCCAGAAACACTCGTCTTTTTCTCTCTGTATGAACGTCTCTTTCATTTCTTTCCCTCTTTCATTCAGCTTCTCTTTTCCTTCCATTGAGACGTAATTGCTAACATTTCCTCTGTGGTCATCTCTCTCTCTTTGTCGCACATATCGGCTCATTATTTCCCTCAAGGTGAATAAACTGGAGTTACTGACTCTAAATTGACTGAACGGAGAAGCTTCTTTATGATGAAAGGTTACGTAACCTCGCTGAGAGACGGCATTATGTGAGACCATCAGATCGTTGCAGTCTGCATGCTAACTGTATATCATATATAACCTACAGCTCTCAAACACAAGGCTAACTGCAGAAATGAGCAATTAGAATAAACTCATATTAATGTTAGCTGCAATCTGCAATGGAAACAAATAATGGAAATCATGCTAACGCTAGTTTGGGTTAGCAAGAACAGCATGCGCCCCATGTACAGAGGCTCACAGAGAACCAATCAATCAACCAATCAATCCATCCATCCATCCATCCATCCATCCATCCATCCATCCATCCATCAATCCATCAATCAATCAATCAATCAATCAATCAATCAATCAATCAATCAATCAATCAATCAATCAATCAACCATCCATCCATCCATCCATCCATCCATCCATCCATCCATCCATCCATCCATCCATCCATCCATCCATCCATCCATCCATCAATCAATCAATCAATCAATCAATCAATCCATCAATCCATCAATCCATCAACCAATCAACCAATCAATCAATCAATCAATCAGAGTTTACATGTAAAGCACTTTTCATACAATAATATGCTAACACACTAAAATAATAAAAGTAGTTATAAAATAGAATAAATTAAAAAATACAAAAAAGAAGACCCCATCAATCCATATGCAAGATTAAGAACATGATATAAAAATACAATAATAATAACAATATTAAATTAATAAATACATGAAAATAATAATACATAAAAAAAGAAGACCCCCCACAATCCATATGCAAGGTTAAGAACATGATATAAAACTATAATAATAATGATGATAAATAAACACATACAAATAATAATAAATAAATACATACATGAAAAGAATATAAATAAAAAAAATACATGAAAAGAAAAATGATAAATAAATAAAAATAACAAATACAATTAAATAAATAATAATAAAAAAGGAGTTGCTGACAAACTGAGGAAACACTGGAGGTAAAATAAGATGTTAAAACTCAAGACAGGAAGTAAGCTCACCAAAATAAAATATATTAATAAGATAATAAAACACTAAAATATTAAATCAGTAAAAGAAAGCCCCAAATTAAAAACAGCAAAGTAAAAACAGAATGAAATATTAAAATTCTGAGCAGTAATCTGTAAAAATAATTACATGATAAAATCAAATTATTAACTTAATTATGAAATAATCCATAATAAATGAATGAAGTCAGTTTAATCACACAGCCTTATTTATAAACTAATGTTTGCTTCATGAATCCAAATTCTCTTTGAATAAAATGTAGATGATTTAAAATGACTTTATTGCACGTTGTGTATTTTCCTCTCTCCTCCCGTCTCTCCATCACTGCTCGGTTATTGATGACCGTCTGACTCCACACCTCAACAACCCTGAAAGAGATCAATCACTTGTTTATGTCGCTGTCTTCTACAGTATATATGTTAACGCCTGTGTGATTGATTGATGCATGTATGGATTCATCTTTCAAGAAAGTTCAATTAACATGAAGTCGTATGAAGCTGTGAGTGTTCCTCTGAGTGTTGAGGATGTCGTCACTCTGTGGTTAGTTTAGAGTGAGTGGTCTTTGGTGTTCGTCTGTCTGTGCGACTCCAGCCTGAGACTCCTCAATCCTATTACTCTGGTTTCCCTGTTACACTCTGACCTGAGGAGCAGTGATGATAATCTGCAGCAGCTAACTCTGACAGGATTACAGGAACTCCGGCTCCATCCATTCACACTGTACACCAGCTTATTCCCATTCAGGGGGCGCGCATATGACACGGGGGGAAAGGTCAGGTATCTGCAAGGTAATGCATGCTGATCCATTTTTAAGCTACATTCACAATAACACCTCTTCCCTTATTAAGAATAAGAAGATTTTAATAGGTTTGAGTGCGTGTTTCTGAGTTTAAGCAGCCGTCTTCCTTTCACATGGATGATTTAACGCCTCAGGTAACAGGGAGAGGAATTTAAATAAAAAGAGAGAGCACATTAAGTTGCTTTTGTGCAACCAGCAGTTAATTTTAATATTAAATTCTCTAGACTTTCTATTTTTTTGTGTAAACAATAAACTCTTCATTTAAAAAAAGATCAGAAAATAAGACAAGAAGAGCAAACTGAAGCAAAGCCGACGCTTTGAATGTCAGAAAAGAGCAGGAAGATTTTAACATGCATGAAAAAACAATCAGAAGAAGAAACAGTAAATTGTTAAAGTTTGATTGCTTCTGCAGAAGCTGAGGGACACGGATAACGACAGGAAGAAAGAGCAGATTTTAAATCGATTCATCTGGACTCATCACAGTATGCAAAACTAAATACTGACACCTGCATGATTCACATACATTATTTAACTTAGTGTGGCTTAGTTTTTGAGCAGATCAATATGTTACTGCAGCTTATTAGCATCCTCACAAGTTCTTCTGCAAACTTCATATGATGTCAATAACTCAGGGTCAGTCAGCAGTTCATCTCTTTGGATGTGGACAAAAAAAAAGGAGAGCGTTTAATTAGCTTAACCGTTGAGCTAGACTTAAATCAGAACAAGATTTAACATAAGACAAGAGGTTTAACCTTTTAAGACCAGAGACCCTTTTATAGTGGATTTGTGAAGCTCAGTGTGTCTGCACTGCGGCTTTAATCATTTGTACGTCCACGGATTCGTGTACGTGGTTTTCAGACATCGTGTGGATTTTTTTTTGCAAATGTTACATCAAGTTTTTGGGAGTTTTTGAAGCTGATCAGTTTGAAAATATTAAAATGGGAGAAAATTAAAAATAAAATCATCTTTTGAGACCAGAGATCCTTTCTTTTAGTGGATTTGTGAAGCTCAGTGTGTCTGCACTGCGGCTTTAATCATTTGTACGTCCACGGATTCGTGTATGCGGTTTTCAGACATCGTGTGCATTTTTTCAATAGCAAAAAATTTGTACATTTTGAGGGAATTTATGAAGCTGATGAGTTTGAAAATGGGAGAAAATTTAAAATAAATGCTTTAAAATTGTTATTTGTATTTAGAGCTGCAGGCGATGGTTGATTTTTCCATTTCACAAAGATAATCATATAATATATAGATATATATATTTAGATAATCTGCATGTGTTTCTGTTTGTTTCACAAATTTAAGTATTATTATTATTGTTTAAGTTTTTCAGACTGTTTTTGCTTCTTTCCTGCAAAAACTGCATGTTCAATTTCTAAAACAGAAAACTTCTAACGCCTTTTTGTCAGATATTTGTGGGTCCAAGAAGAACAGGAACAATTCTGACTCATAAAATAAAACACAGAGCTGAAGTTGAACTTAAGGACAGCAGAACTTCAGACATCCAGTTTTGTTTGTCTGCGTTACTGCGAGCGAGGCTTGAGATAATCTAAGCAGATTAAGTTTGTACTTCCTGTTCTTCACGTCTTCTTCAAGGTTCCTTTCACTTCTTTGACTGATTGAGGACACGAGACACTAAATGGGATAAATGTAAACGCTAATGACAAACACAGTTAAGGTCACAACTCGTAGATTAAACACGACGGTTAGCGGCATAATGTCACCAATTAGCATCCATTAGCCGGCTCGTATGAGATGGCTCCACCTTCACGCTTTAAGGGCACTGTGCACATGTTGTCATTCATCATCCTCACATCCACACACACCTGACGCAGGGAGGAGACATTAAGGCATGGCACATGGGGGGTGCTAATCATGTGCTCTGTTTCACTCCTTCATATTAAAACTACAGGATGCAGAAACAAACTCAGGTATATTTTAAATGTAAGTATTAAAATGTGCACTTATCTGTGTTATTGTCACAACAGGAAGTTTTAACTTCACTATAAAAGTGATGTAGGACATTTTTCGTTAACTGATGTTCTCTATGACTCTTAAATATTAGCTGTCATGAACATGACCAAAGCCTCCAGCAAGTTTCAAATATGCAACTATGATGTTAAAAGCAAAGTGCATGTTTCTGGTTTTGACCCCTTGTTGGATTTTTACAGTCAATCAATCAATCAATCTTTATTTGTATCGCGCCAAATCACAACAAACATTATCTCAAGACGCTTTTACAAACAGAGCAGGTCTAGACCACTCTATGTCAAATTATGAACAGAGACCCAACACCAAGACCGGATCAGACTCAGTCTGACCCCACCTTAATCCACCATGAGCATTACACCTCGCAGTATTTAACTAGTTACAGTGGCGAGGAAAAACTTCCTTTAACAGGCAGAAACCTCCAGCAGGACCAGACTCATGTTAGACACACATCTGCTGAGACCGTGTTGGAGAGAGGGATAGAGGGAGATGAAGAGAGAGAGAGATGATAGTGGGGAGACGGATAGTAGTAGTTGTAGCAGCTGGAGTCTGGACCACGTCCACAGCAGCAGAGATCCAGAGGAACCTACGAGACAAGGGAGCTCAGGGACTCCAGAAAGGTCTAAGAAAAGAGAGAAGAGAGGGAGACCAGAAGAAAGAAAAAGAGGAGAATAAATGGTGAAGGAAAGGACAGGAGGAAAGGAGAGGATGAGAAAAGGAGACATAAAGGATGAAGAGACATGGAGAGAACAAAGAGAAAGAGAAAGAAAGAAAGAAAGAAGGAAAGAAACAAAGAAAGAAAGAAAGGATGAATGACAGACCCCAAAAAAGGAATCTACAGCAGAGATCCAGAGGAACCTACGAGACAAGGGAGCTCAGGGACTCCAGAAAGGTCTATGGTTAGTAACTTTAATGGGACAGGAAGAGTTAAAGTGAGAGACAGGCAGAGAGAGGAGAGAGAGGGAAAGACAGGATCCCAGTGTGTCAGTCTAAGCCTATAGCAGCATAACTAAGACCTGGTCCAAGCCTGATCCAGCTCTAATTATAAGCTTTATCAAAAAGGAAAGTTTGAAGCCTACTCTTAAAAGTAGAGAGGGTGTCTGCCTCCCGGACCCTGACTGGTAGATGATTCCAAAGGAGAGGGGCCTGATAACTGAAGGCTCGACCTCCCATACTACTTTTAGAGACTTTAGGTATGATGAGCAGGCCTGCACGTTGGAAGCGTAGAGGTCTAGAGGGGTAAGAGGAGACTACAAGCTCTTTAATGGTGTAAAAAATTAGCAGAGAAGCCTGAAACAGAATGTGTTGTCTGCAGTCACAGCAGACACCTTCTGTAGTGTGTGTTTAAAGAAGCATGTTAGCTCTTTTCGTTAGCCGTATCTCTGTAAATGCTCATTCTGGGAGAGTTCAGGCCGTGGTGAACTTTACTCCTCCCCAGACGAGCCTCTAACTGCAGCATGTTCACAGAAAGCAAGCTGTGTCTCTCTCTGCTTTTTAACCTCCTTTGTTTGATTTTATTTGTACCAGATGAATCCATGAAACCACCGGCTAACGAAGGAAGACGTTCACAGGTGTGGATCAAATGAGCGGATGAGCCGTATGTGAATGATAATGTTCATTAGAAGCAGTGATACCAACACAGCGTTTACAGAAACATGCATGTGTTTGCTGACGTGTGTTTTTATTCTGGGGTCATCGCTCTGTGGCTCATCGTGCCACGCTGACACACATCATCACTCCTCGCCAACGCCGCCGTTATGTCAGCTTATCCAGAATATAATAAGCGTGGGTGTTTTAACAAGCACCTTTAGGCACGCACACAAGCACTTAACTGTGTTCTTTTGTCTGCCTTACCTATCACAGATCCTCCTACACGCTCTTCTGCCTTCTTCTCTTTAGATTACAGGCAGGTGGGCTTCCCCCTCGCTCTCTCTCTCTCTCTCTCTCCACGTCTGCTCCTCCATTACGCCTTCGTACCGTAAACACTTCAGTCACACTTAGTTTGCAGCGCCGGCTGATTTATTTAGCGCTGCTTCATGTCTGCCCGCGCACAGAGCTGTCCTCTCCATCTCTGTCTCCACCCGTCACTCAGACTCACATGTACACACTAACGCACAAACACACAACAAACACACGCCTGACCGTCTCATCGCCTCCATCTTCACCTCATCTCTGCTCCTGTCCTGCTGCCTTTGTGTCCCGCCTCTCCTTTTAGCCTCGGTGTTATCTTATCAGGAGGTTTGAATGCAGCCTCTCTCCTGCTCTCCTCTGTGCAGCATCAAGTCAGCGTGATGAAGGCTTTGTTCACTATGGTATATATTTGATATCCAGAGATGTTGCATCCTGTTCAGAGTCTGTTGTTCCCAAGAGTCTGAATAACCAACGAGGTCTGCTTTCTCTGAAGCAAACCGAAGAGGTGAAACTTTTTAAAACACGTTCCTCTCGTACGTGTTCGTGTTTCTTTAAAGCAGTTCAGCAGACTGTCAGGAGGCCGCCTGCTGAGCTGCCACTGGCTTGTGCTTTGGAACTTCACTTTTCACTTTCAGATATTTTTTGAGAAAGCCAAATCAATCTTAAATGTCTCCTAAATAAAAGGACCCAGTCGTAAAACCAGTTGTTCTCTGAATCAGCTGCTGTTTGTCCAGCTCTCTTTGACAGGACTTAGGAGGCTGAAAGCTGAGCTGCAAACCTTAGCTTCACTTTGAATCATTTATCCTGTTAAATGGAAGAAATGATGGAAACCTTGGAGAGGTACCTGGAAGCAATGAAAAGAAACAGCCCTCGTACATTTTTTATGACAACAGTTTTTATTATTTGAATAGAGTGCTGCAAAATAACATGATAAAGAATTAGACCTTTAAAGTTTAACCTTACTCAAATGATTTATGCCTGAAATTTGTGAAGTTAGATTTAGCACCATATTCCTTGAACTACTAATACACAGTAGTCGTTCCTCATGCTTCCAAAATGTGCGCCTTCTTTGTTCGATCTGAAGGGAATAAGATGCTAGTAATATTCTGAAGAGACTACCTTCTTAGTTGTTCAAACTGAAATTTAAATCCTGTTTTACTGACCAGACCTGAGGTAAGAAAATACTCAGTCTGCAGGTAAACAATGTCAAATTGGTTTGAGTGTGACATTAGCAGGTCCACATATCTTTGCATGTTATGCATTGTAGGTTGTGGAGTTAACCAGACAGCCTACATACATCTTCATCTCCATTCACTAGATCAAAATGCTGCCATGCTTTGCAATGCCATCTGTCATCTGTGCTTGTTTACATCCAGGTAGTAGGGTATTATGGCATTTGCATAAAACCCGGCTAGAGGCAGGTGCCACAGCTTAAACATCACAGGCCTACCGCAATCAATCAATCAATCAATCAATCAATCAATCAATCAATCAATCAATCAATCAATCAATCAATCAATCAATCAATCAATCAATCACTTTGCAGCATTTAGCAAGTTACAGTGGCAAGGACAAACTTCCTTTAACAGGCAGAAACCTCCAGCAGGACCAGACTCATGTTAGACACACATCTGCTGAGACCGTGTTGGAGAGAGGGATAGAGGGAGATGAAGAGAGAGAGAGAGATGATAGTGGGGAGACGGATAGTAGTAGTTGTAGCAGCTGGAGTCTGGACCACGTCCACAGCAGCAGAGATCCAGAGGAACCTACGAGACAAGGGAGCTCAGGGACTCCAGAAAGGTCTATGGTTAGTAACTTTAATGGGACAGGAAGAGTTAAAGTGAGAGAGTCCCCCTACTATTTTTATTCATCTTCACCTGAATCCAAATTTATGGCCTCATTCATTTGATGGCAATATTTCCCCCAAATCAAGCAAAGACCAGATAAACAGCAGGGTCCTTGATATTTACACTCCTTAAAGGCTTAAAGTGAGTTATACTGTAACCTCACTCAATGGAAATCACTCAACAGACAGTTACTTAAATAAAATAGTCTTAATTACATTCATCAGTGAAGTGTTGGTGCTCTTCTTCACTCTGTAGCATCAGGATAATGATTCAGTGAGAACAGATCAGATCCCGTCGGGTCCGGTCTCTCCTTCATGGCAGGAAGTTTCCCTTTGCTTTAACGTCACACTGTTTCTAAAACTCTCTATGAGTCTGCTTTAAAACAGAGTCTGAGATATAACGATGGGTTACTGAAGAATCATATCCAGAATCATTAAAGTCTAAAGCATCCTTCTTCCTTCTTCTTCTTCACTCTTCTTCTGCTCCACTGCCTCGACCTGATCCCTCTCTCTTCTTCAGCCTCCACAACATTTCTGTCATCATATGTCCTTCCTCCTCGCTCAGAGGGTTTCATGTCTAGACGTCTTATTAAAGTCAATAACAAGGAGCGACCAGGAGAGACTGAGTAATATAGATAGCTGGAGGCGCGTCGTCCTCTCTGAGCTCTTACCTCGCTCCTGTTTGTGAGTCTGTGCCTGGAAACCTCTCAATGCATGAATCTGTGCATGTGATTTATTCTCTGTAATTTGTTTTGAGCGATTACCTTCTCCCATTGAGAGAAGCCGGGTCTTATCTGGGAGCCGTATTAGAGAGCTACTTGAGTCCTGAGCATGTCAGTGAAGCATGAAACGGGGCTGAATGCAAATACTGTTATTGCACACCTGAGAGCAGCGTGAGGCAGATAGAGCGGGCATGTTTGTGTGTGTTCTCGCCCAACGTAATTGAAATTCGGGACAGCGTGACCCACAGTGCTGTCGGGCCGGACCATTAGCTGTGCAGCAGTGTGTGTCAACCTCATATTCTTTCCACAGACTGCAGTTTACCTCTGCCAAATAAAAACCCACCTTTAAATAAACAGCAAAAACAGATCCTGCCATCGATATGTTTTCACATTTCCTCCCCCTCTCACTTTTAAATTGGCTCAAGTTTGCCCTGATGATCGGTCCCTCACAGGGGGTTTAAAGTCCCAGTTTAAACCTCACTTTAACTGAAGACAGAGTCCACATAAAACCAAACTTTGACTTGACTTAAGTTCTCCCTTTCTAACTTTCTTTATCTGTCAGATTCTGAGTCCTGATCAGATACTCGTATATGCCTCTTTCATTCAGCTTAAAACAGTTTGTTTTTAACCATTAAAGTAAGCAAAGTAATTAAAAAATGTCCTCAAGTTCTTCCTTCAGCTCAGTCCAGCTACCATTGTTTGCATGCTCTGCTGAATGAGACCCACGACACTGGTTTGCATGCATTACCGCACGCTTCCATCAGACTTCCACCAGATCCATGTCCGGTCCGGCTCCAAGCAGGACCTCTGAACAGTTAGAGTCATGTGACCGAGGTTTTCCCCTTCTGTAATCCCTGAATCAAGGATCCTCCTCCTCCTCCTCTCCTCATCCATGTTGTCTTTCTGGTCCTCTGAAAACCTCTGACCTGTTGACTCCAGGCCTGGCTCCGCTCATCATGACTTTGGTTTGTTGTTGTAGTTAAGTGAAATACGATCTGGTGATAACACAGAGTGTTTTATTCTGAAAATTAACCGGATGTTTTCATTTGGTTTTGGTGAAACCTGACTTCCTGTCCCGCTCCATCTGCTCTGTTGAGATTGATGCGTCGTGCTCCAGCATTCGGGAACAATAGAAGTCTTGTGTCTCTGATCCGGAGGACTCCGACCTGCTGGATCAGAGACGCAGCTGGAACACAACGGAGTGGATCCAGTGGAAGTTAACACATTGACTAGAATAGAAACCTATCAGATCTGGTGCTGTGACGGATCAGAGACTGATCTGGTGGAATTTGTCCATAAGAAAGTCTGAGATCGGCACTACAGAGCTTGCTTTTTTTATTCAGTGCCGATGCTAGCCGTCTCTTCTGCTGCATTAACACATCTTTGTTGTGATGATGGATTTTCAGATCACTTTAAAAAATGGTCGTGTTAAACCTTAAGGACTCTCTGAATACTTGCAGCAGGTTTTTGCAAGTTTCATTCATGTTATCCTCTGAAACAGTGAAAAACATCCACACCGGTGACGCCATTTTTCTTCTCTCATCAGCTTGTTGCAGCTTCTTCTTCTTCTCTTTATGCAACGGTGGATTGCATACCATCATATACTGTGTTTGAATGTGAAGGCTAGTTAGATCAGATCTGGTGCTGTGACGGATCAGAGACGGACCGGACTGGACATGGATCTGGTGGATTTGTCCATAAGAAAGTCTGAGATTGGCACTACAGAGCTTGCTTTGTTTATTCAGTGCCGATGCTAGCTGTCTCTTCTGCTGCTTTGACACATCTTTGTTGTGATGACGACTTTTCAGATCACTTTAAAAAATGGTCGTGTTAAACCTTGAGGACTCTCTGAATACTTGCAGCAGGTTTTTGCAAGTTTCATTCATGTTATCCTCTGAAACAAGGAAAAACATCCACACCGGTGACGCCATTTTTCTTCTTTCATCAGCTTGTTGCAGCTTCTTCTTCTTCTTCTTCTCTTTATGCAACAGAAGATTGCATACAATCATATACTGTGTTTGAATTTGAAGGCTAGTTAGATCAGATCTGGTGCTTTGACGGATCAGAGACGGACCGGACTGGACATGGATCTGGTGGATTTGTCCAAAAGAAAGTCTGAGATTGGCACAACAGCGCTTGCTTTTTTTTATTCGGTGCGGATGCTAGCCGTCTCTTCTGCTGCTTTGACACATCTTTGTTGTGATGACGACTTTTCAGATCACTTTAAAAAATGGTCGTGTTAAACCTTGAGGACTCTCTGAATACTTGCAGCAGGTTTTTGCAAGTTTCATTCATGTTATCCTCTGAAACAAGGAAAAACATCCACACCGGTGACGCCATTTTTCTTCTTTCATCAGCTTGTTGCAGCTTCTTCTTCTTCTTCTTCTTCTCTTTATGCAACGGTAGATTGCATACCATCATATACTGTGTTTGAATGTGAAGGCTAGTTAGATCAGATCTGGTGCTGTGAGGGATCAAAGACGGACCGGACTGGACATGGATCTGGTGGAATTTGTCCATAAGAAAGTCTGAGATTGGCACAACAGAGCTTGCTTTTTTTTATTCGGTGCGGATGCTAGCTGTCTCTTCTGCTGCATTAACACATCTTTGTTGTGATGACGACTTTCCAGATCGCTTTAAAAAATGGTCGTGTTAAACCTTGAGGACTCTCTGAATACTTGCAGCAAGTTTTTGCAAGTTTCATTCATGTTATCCTCTGAAACAAGGAAAAACATCCACACCGGTGACGCCATTTTTCTCCTCTCATCAGCTTGTTGCAGCTTCTTCTTCTTCTTCTTCTCTTTATGCAACAGTAGATTGCATACCATCATATACTGTGTTTGAATGTGAAGGCTTGTTAGATCAGATCTGGTGCTGTGACGGATCAGAGACAGACCGGACATGGATCTGGTGGAATTTGGACGTCACAAGACTGTGCATGATTCATGATGGCAGCGCCCGACTGCTAGACCAAGAATGTAAATATTGGACATTAGCTCGGCTTTTCTTGTGTTCTTTATTTTTCATGGAGGAATTAATCCAGTGTTCAGCGAGGCTCCAGCAGTGAGCTTCGTATGCGGTCTCAGACTTTGCTGTACAGCTCTGTCACATCATGTCCAGACAGCAGGACACACTGTGGATTCTGGACATTGTGGACTGTTATTATTTTTTCCTTTTTGTTTTTGGATATTTATTTAATTTGTGTCTTCTAATTTTAGCTTTTTCATTGAATTCATTTAAAGTATTTTCATTGTTTTTTCTTATTTATTTCAGCTTTCTGAATTAATCATCAAAGTATTTTAAAAGCAGTTATCTTTAAAGCTCCTGTGAGGAACTCTCTGTTTGTGTTGACTTTGGCGCCCCCCTGTGGACTAAGTCATCTTAGTCATTATGTCATTATGTTATCTCCTCCTGCTTTCAACTAACAGTCAACAATTTCACTCATTAAGAATATTTACTGCAGAAAAAAGGTTTTTCTTTACTTGCTGTCAATCACCTCATCTGACACCTACCCTCTCACAGCAATTGAAGGCTTTAAAATAACAAAACAAAATGATCGATACCTTTTCTAACAATCTTGTTTGCTTTTCCAGGTCATAAAGAGGCACACTGTTCATTTCAGTCCATTTCATGACCACTCAAAAACTCCTCACAGGAGCTTTAAGCTAATGAAACTGGAGCTAAAGCTTGCTAATTATCTTCCTACCATGTTTATCATTTAACTGAATCACACTGAAGCTCAGGTGATTCAATAAGTGGATCCAATAAATTAGTTTAAATCAAATCTTAAGATCCTTATTATTGAATCCAGGATGTGTTATTAATATTTGTGTATGTCTCTGTTTGTGCTGTGATGTAGGTGTGTCTCTCTGCAAGGTTATTAAATATCTTTAAATCCGTTCACTGTACCCGGTGACATTTCTGTCCCCTATGGCGTCCCTGTGCTGGAGTTGTCCCTGTGGAGAGCCGCGCTGACAAACCACTCAGTACTGATTTTTCAATACATTTGCCTTCTGGGGAGTCAAGAGCAGCTCACCTCCGTCTATAAGAGCGTGTCACCACAGTGGTACCTATTTCCATGGTTACGGTGATCCAGGATGGCCTATGAAAGCATGCCTCCTGCAGACGTGGTTGTGTGCTCTCATTACCGCCCTGCGTGAGTCCCATCCAGCTGTGAGGGAGGCAGAGAGGGACGCAGGGGGGGGGGGAGCGAGATGACAATGCAGAGCTTGTGGGGAAAGGATGCATGTGTTAAGAGTAAAAATACTGAGGAGAAAGTGGAGCAGGAGGAGAGCAAGGCAGGCGGGCGGGGAGACGGGGAGTCGCTGGAAGATGGTGCTGGGCCTCCCAGGAGAGACACTTAACATGACAATGGAGACACAGGGATGAAACGACATCAGAGACACCGGTTGATGCTGAGGGAGGAATAAATGTCACAAAGAGGAGCAGAGCCGTTAAACCAACACTTCATTCATTCTTCAAAGTTTTAATTATTATGTTTGATTCAAAGATCTGTCTGCTTGTAATCGTTTGAAGCTGAATGAATCTCTAATTACAAATGCTTCATAAAAATGTAAAAATCTGTAGGCAGGGGTTTGCATTTTAATATCAGACGGGTTCTGGTTGTAGTCTGAGTAGAGATCAATCAGGTGTCTGCAGGAGAAACAGTCTGTATGGAGAGCAACAACAGGAGGAACACAATCCAGCGAAATGACATCTCCCATGGTTGTTAATCAATCAATCAATCTTTATTTGTATCATGCCAAATCACAACAAACGTCATCTCAAGACGCTTTTACAAACAGAGCAGGTCTAGACCACTCTATGTCAAATTATGAACAGAGACCCAACACCAAGACCAGATCAGACTCAGTCTGACCCCACCTTAATCCACCATGAGCATTACACCTCTCAGCATTTAGCAAGTTACAGCTGAGAGGACAAACTTCCTTTAACAGGCAGAAACCTCCAGCAGGACCAGACTCATGTTAGACACACATCTGCTGAGACCGTGTTGGAGAGAGGGATAGAGGGAGATGAAGAGAGAGAGAGATGATAGTGGGGAGACGGATAGTAGTAGTTGTAGCAGCTGGAGTCCAGCACGTTTGTTTCAGCTGGAGAACGTCTACGGCAGCTCAGAGGAACCTACGGGACAAGGGAGCTCAGGGACTCCAGAAATCTGACATGATTGACATTAATTGTTCCTATATTAATCCTAAAAATCTTAATTTGCTTTAGATCCAGACAATTTTGGCTCAAAGACTTTGTAAGTTGATGTAAAATGATCAAAAGTTTGTCATAAATTAAAGTTAATTTGCAAAATGAGCAAGTTTTTCATCAAATTTGAGTAAATAAAAACACAACACAAAGTGACTTTAATACACAAAAGCTAATCTCAACTTTTTCAGAATGTACACATAGATTTTGGCATGGTTTCAGTTTAGTCTGAATAGTATCGAACAATCAGGTGTCTGCAGGAGAAACAGTCTGTATGGAGAGCAACAGCAGGAGGAACACAATCCAGGGGAGGATTTCTTTCTCTCTATAAACAGATCTCTGCATGAAGAGCAGCTAACAATCTCTTCTACATCAAACATTTACACTGAGACACTAATCTGCTTGATGCTGTGTCACTAAAGACAGTCAGCGTTTAGATTTCCTGACTTCCCTGAACGCAGCATCAGAAATGATGGATCCCACGTCCATTCAACAAACAAACATTGTAGACGTAGTTTTCTTCTCCTCTTGAGGACAGACCTGACAAAGCTTTTTACTTTCAGCTACAACTAACCTGGAATTACAGATTCTGATTCAGAGACATGTTGGATCTGGATCTCAGGGTCTGGGTTTTAGTCTGAGGAGGTTTCTGGTCTCAGTCTGTAGTCTGAGTAGTATCCACCAATCAGGTGTCAGCAGGAAGAACAGTCTGTATGGAGAGCAACAGCAGGTGTTCTAGAATTCTGACATCATCAAAGACAGAATTCTGGAATTCTGTCTCTGATGATGTCAGAATTCTGTCTCTGATGATGTCAGAATTCTGTCTCTGATGATGTCAGAATTCTGTCTTTGATGATGTCAGAATTCTGTCTTTGATGATGTCAGAATTCTGTCTTTGATGATGTCAGAATTCTGTCTTTGATGATGTCAGAATCTGTCTCTGATGATGTCAGAATTCTGTCTCTGATGATGTCAGAATTCTGTCTTTGATGATGTCAGAATTCTGTCTCTGATGTCAGAATTCTGTCTCTGATGATGTCAGAATTCTGTCTTTGATGTCAGAATTCTGTCTCTGATGTCAGAATTCTGTCTCTGATGATGTCAGAATTCTGTCTTTGATGTCAGAATTCTGTCTCTGATGATGTCAGAATTCTGTCTTTGATGATGTCAGCATTCTGAGAACAAATGGAACATTCCGTGAAGAAGGTCAGAGCTAAAGAAACATCAGTGTCTCTAATCCTCTTTCATAGACCTCCATTCAACAAACAAACATTGTAGACGTAGTTTTCTTCTCCTCTTGAGGACAGACCTGACAAAGCTTGACTTTGGACTTTGGACTAATCTGCATCATGATGCTGTTATTTCAGCAAACTGAAGACCCGTTAATTACAAGAACATCACAAGAACATCAGTTCCTGTTTCAGGTTCATACCGCTGAAGGAAGCCAGAGGGAAGCCTCTGTGGACCTGTTTACAGTGAAACTGAGACTCTATAGAAACAGATGAATGGACGCTCCAGCAGGCGTTATAATGAGCCAAGTATTGATTTTTTATTGTGCTGTTCGGCTAATTTACAACAAGGACGTGACCAAACATCCTCCTCCGTCAGTTTGATGAAGACCTACTCTAATGGCTTAACTGTCATTTGTTTCATATTGCAGTGGGCTTTCAAACAAGCCTTAATCCTCCAATCCCTCCTGTCAATAAGTGCTTTTCACTCTGTGGTAAGAGCTGGAGAATAATGTGACTATGAGCTGCATTATCTATGAGTCATGTGGAGCTCTGTGGAGATGATTGAATCATAAATGCTCTCATAGTATTGCCTCAATGGTCAGTCGCTGCGGTTGTATTAATTTGCCGTCTTTATTGGTATTAATTTTAGCAGCTGTTGTATTTTGGTGGCTCATGGTTCAGGAACCTAAGCAGTCCCAGAAACGTCACATTGCATTGGTTAGTCATTAAGCTGTAGCGGCACGCTGCTCGGGGATGCATAATGTATTTTCTTTGTATGAGATTTCTGAAAAATCGGTTTTCCTATGGACACATAATGAACTCACAGAAAGGAGAAGCATCTTGAAAGAGTAGAAATATAAGATAGAGTTTCACTCTTCTGGGAGCGAGTTATTTACAGAGTAAATCAGCATCCTGTGGCGGACAGAAAACAATGCTACAGGGAGGGGAAATAAAGGGTCTGGCTTCCTTCTCAGAGGTCTGATGGAGGCTGTTACTGTGGGAATTCAGGGAATAACGTCCATCGCATGCAATCATTTCAGTGATTTTTATAAGTGGCTTTCAGAACAAGATTATTATTCTTGGACATTAAATCTCCCGCTCTGTGCTCCTCTTGTTGCCCTGCAATCAGTGCTCCTGCTGGGACTCGGGGTCAGAGGTCAGCGTATCTGATTAAACCACTTGTTAAACCTTCTTACAGATTTTGTCCCCGGCTTTCTTTCCTTGACCCAACAACTGTGTGGCCACAATGAAGTCATTGGAGGTGAAGAGGGATGCGTTTACAGTGCTGCATTTAGAACTTTGTGGAAGCTTTTTATCGAGTCTAAAACCAGAATCCTACAGACCAGGATCTTCAATCTTATAATAATAATAATAATAATACATTTTATTTATACAGCGCTTTTCAAAAACTCAAAGACACTGTACAATATTTAAAATCAATACAAGCAAAATAAACAAATAACAAATAACACAGATCAAACAAAACAACACAACAGTACAATCACAAATGAAAAGCTAACTTAAAAAGGTGAGTTTTTAAAAGAGATTTGAAAGCTGAAGGGTCAGAGCAGTTTTGGATATGGGAGGGGAGTGAGTTCCAGAGGGTGGGGGCGGCTACTGAGAAGGCTCTGTCCCCCCAGGTTCGGTGCTTGGTTCTGTGAGGTGGGGACAGGAGGTTGGCATGTGAGGAGCGCAGGTTACGGGAAGGAGTGTGATGGTGGAGGAGGTCAGTGAGGTAGGAAGGGGCCTGGTGGTGGAGGAGGTCAGTGAGGTAGGAAGGGGCCTGGTGGTGGAGGAGGTCAGTGAGGTAGGAAGGGGCCTGGTGGTGGAAGGCTTTGTCAGTGAGGTAGGAAGGGGCCTGGTGGTGGAGGGCTTTGTGGGTGAGGAGGAGGAGGATTTTAAACTGTATGCGGTAGGTAGGGGACGGGGACGGGAGCGGGTGCAGGTGAGGAGGCGTGCAGCAGAGTTTTGAATGTATTGCAGTTTATGGAGGACTTTGGATGATGTGCCGTACATCTTGATTTGGTTGACCCTCTGAAAACAACCCGGCGTGATCACAGTCAGTCTGCTGGAGTCTGATTAGAGCTGTTATTATTGTAGGGCTGAGCGATATGGACCAAAAACCACAGCTCAATTTTTTTAGCCATGAATATTTTTTTACTGTGAATTAAAATTCCCTTTTCAGCCTAAACATCTCCAATGGATTATTTTCTGTTCGTGTTCCCCCCCCCTTGTAATCAGTCTGTTTGCTAAGCATTAGGCCTGCCATCTATACACATATATGTATATGTACCTTTTAAAGGATTTAAAGGATTTAAATCAACACACTCACCAATGGCCAGATGGAGTCTGTGACCACAACACTGCATCCTGCGCCATGTGTAGAGCTGCACCTGTTTGACAACATTACTCCCATTACTTCCAGCTTTTGCACCCCAAACAGCTGGTTTGGAGACCAGGACTTTTCATCCCCCAGTCAAAAATGTCATACTCACATGGCTGACAGGTCCTGCTGGACCATGCACATTAGCGCAAATCCAGACACTTTAGTTTTTGGGGTTTTTTTTGCCTTTTTTTTATTTGATAGGACAGCTGAAGAGAGACAGGAAACATGGGGAGTAGAGAGCGAGGGAAGACATGCAGGAAATGGTTGCGGTCAGGAATGGAACCGGCGACTAGGACTGTAGCCTCTTTATGTGGGGCGCTGAGACCGCTGGGCCACCAGCGCCCCAAATTGAGACACTTTTGCATGCCGTGCAGCGAGGCAATCTCTGACTTCAGTGTCTGTATCTGCAGCACTTCTCTTACAAAGTCATTGCGACTGGGCAAAACTGTCCTGTTCAGATGCAACGGGTAACACGTCTTTAGCGATAAACTGCAGTTCCTCGAGCGTCCACTAGAGGCTGGCTGCAGAAACACAGGAAACCACATACACACCCATTCAAAGAGACGATCTTTACAGCAGAAATAAACATGTTTACAGCCTGGTTCAAAAAACTGTTTCGGTCTGAAGAGCTCATTTCTCTATCAGCACATTGAATTTCTTGTAACTCGTTATTTTTGAAGATATTAAACTTCCAAGTTTTGCCCAAATAAGGGCGTGGCTGACTTGATTGACAGGCGGGAACACTGTAGCTGTTAGCGAGGAGGCTAAAGGCCCGCCTCTTTACCTCACACTAGCTGGGACAAGGACAGCATTTCCAAAACGGCACCCGCTGATGATGGGCTTCAAAACAGCTTGGTGACTTCTCAGATACTACTTCCATTTATTATACAGTCTATGGTTAGACGCCCTTTCTTTAACAAAGCTTGCAGCGTGGATTTTTATCTAATAAGTTGTTGCAAAAAAGACGATGTCTCCATAAAGATAGGTATACAAACTGTGGACACACACACTGCAGTTCTAATGGCCCCAGGTAATGATGCCCGGCTATAACCCCAACACTAGGTCAGCTTATTATAAAGGCTGTCTGTGTCTCTGAGTCTGTGTGTGTGTGTGTGTGTGTGTGTGTGTGTGTGTGTGTGTGTGACTTCATATGTTCTGGTGTTTTGCAGGTATTCATTCCTCCTGAGTGTGTGGAGGCGTACAAACACTAAAGAGGTCCATACAGGATTTCCTGTGAGACTGGTCTGTGTTAAAGGACCTGGAACATAAGGGTCTATATATAGCATTATCTGTGAGAGTGTGTGTGTGTGTGTGTGTGTGAGAGAGAGAGAGCACAGACGAGTGTCAGTACTTAAAAAGAAAGCGTGTGTTGCATATGGATGGAGGTGTTCCTGCGCTGCTAATGAGTCTGAGGCTGATAGGAGGAACTCGCTGTGACAAATGGCTCCGACGAGAGGATGTCTTATATGTAGGACGACATGAAAAGTAGGCTGCTCCTTAAAGTGTGTGTGTGTGTGCATGTGTGTGTTGTGTTGGTGAGTTTGTAGCAGCAGCCTGTATAAATAGAGCAGGGATTATTAGTGATTTGTCCTGAGTCAAACTGTTCTGCCTCTGTTTATGAAGTGAGTGTTCCTGGGTATTTTTATCCGCCGTGTTTCTGTGGAAGTTAATCAAAAACAATGGAGTCTTGTTTTCTGCAGGTCAAGATTTTAAAGTGTTACATGGAAAACAGAGCCATCCTTGTTTGCATATATAAAACTGTGAGTGCTCTCTATGTGAAAGTTCGTATCAGTTGAATAAAATCTAACAAAGCAGAACTCCTTTAGATTCAGAGAGTAACATAAAGGAACAAGTGTCACCTCCTGATATACATCAATGGAAACTGACATCCTAAACCTTGCACAGCGTCGGTGTGATCCCACATGGATCATATTTTTTGAGCCAGACAGGAATCACAGAGCGCATTTATCACATTTTCTCTGATAGATTCACACCTCAGGGGGCAACTAATCATATAACCTCAACTGGAAGGGCAATTTAGGCCACTGCATCCCTTTTTCTCCGCTGGTAGGGGGCACCTTAAGAAGTTTTCTCCACTGGAAAGGCAACTTTTGAGGCAAATGACTTAAACAGTCAGACAATGACTGTTTTGAGTGTTTTCTCCACTAGAAGAGTGCCTCAAAGAGACTTAATGACATCTCCCCCACTGGAACATCCCCTATAATACAGTAATTTATCACAATCCTTCACAGGACAACACAAGGGGGCATGTAATAACATTTTAACCCATTAAAGAGCACTATGACACATTTTCTCCACTAAAAAAGCCAAAAAGACCACATTTCATTATGTTTTCTCCACTGGAAGGGCACCTTAATGAAGCTCTTATAACATGTTATCCAATGGAAACACACCTTTGGAGGAAATAATCACATTTTCTCCACTAAAGTGTAAAATAGAGGTCACTTCAAGAAGTGTTCTCCAATGCAAAGGCACCCTCATAGGAACTGGATCCAAATGAGAGGATATTTTCCCACATTTTCTCCTCTATAGTCATAAGGGGGCATTGAAAGACTGCTTGATTTCTCCACTAGAAATGCACCTTTTTGGGCAACTGAGCACATTTTCTCAACTAGCAAGGCTCATTTACAAAGTTTTCTCCACTGGAAGGACACCTTAATCAAGCTCTTATAATGTGTTGTCCATTTGATACACCTCTTTGGAGGAAATGATCACACTTTCTCCACTAAAGTACAAAATAGATGTCACTTTATGATGTTTTCTCCACTGTAGGGGCACCTCAAAGTATACATACTCACATTTCCTCCCCTATGAGAGAGTATTTTTCCATATTTTCTCCTCTAGAGTCGTAAGGGGGAATTGAAAAGCACCTAAGCTTCATTTCTCCACTAGAAAGGCAACGTTTTGGGTGACTGATCACATTTTCTCCACTAGCAGAGCTCATAAGATAAACAATGTATGATGTTTTTTCCGCTGGCAGGGCACAATAGACTACTATTAATGTTTTCTACACCAAAATAGAACCTTAACAGGACTTTATGATGTGTTATCCAATGGAAACACACCTTGAAAGTCATCACATTTTCTCCACTAGAAGGGCAATACAGAGATTACTTGATAATCTTATTTTCAATGAAAGCACACCTCAAACCTTCAGCTCATTTTCTCCACTGGGCTGTTCCTTAGAGGGCCCTTAACATGTTTTCTCAGAGCAATATTGAATTTGTTCCTCAAACTGGACACAATAAAGGTCACTTTAAAAGGCAATCTTCACTGGAAGGGCACTGTAAAGGGAACTTCTGTTTTCTCCACTAGACGGGCAGCACAAGAAGCACCTTTTTTCTAGATTTGAGATGGTACTTCATCACATTATTTAAAGGGTACATTTGCTCAACTTGAAGGGAATCTTTAGAAGTACTTTCTCCACTAGCAGGTCACTTTAGAGGGAACTCAACTTATCCTTACTGGAAATAGGAAGGAATCTGTATTAAGTTTTCTCCACTTAAAGGTCGCTTTCAGAAGTACTGTCAAATTTTCTCCTCTAAAGATCTCTGTGAGGATATTTTCTCCACTTCAGAGTCTCTTAAATACCTTTCTGCAAGTGAAGGTTACCTTTTGAATTTCCTTTGTTGGAAACACTTTCATGTGTTCCATCACATTTTGTGAGAATAGAGTGCTCTTTACATTATTTATTTTAGTAATATCTGATAACTTGATTTTATTTTTGCTGCTCTGAAAGAAGTATTTCTTGAATATCTTCAGTTAAATTAAGTTTTTATGTCTCACACAAAGGAGAGAGTTCCTGCCATAGCCGCATTAATATGAGCAGATTGAGGCCTCACTTTCAAACACGTTTGGCTTTCAGTGCAGAAAAGGCTTCAAGGATGAGGACAGCTGACAGACTGATTTGGCAAATGTGTGTCAGATTAGCCTCTCAGCTCTCAGCCGCGTCCCTGAGCCTTTGGATGGGATGTTTCCGGCTCGGTCTCCCTCACAGCGGTGGAGAGAGTCCCAGAGGAGGCTGAGGCTGCACAGCGAGCGTGGAGAACGAGGCTTTTATACACTGGAAGTTTGTAAATGTTGCCTTTTTGGATGAGAATCACTCAACACGTGGAGAGACTGCCAATAACGTCTCATGTTGTTGGAGAGATATCTCTGCTTCATGTACTGAGCGTGCTCAGAGGACAGATGAAAACATGAGGAGTCATGTTCGATATGAAGGAGTGAATTCATCAGTTTCAGTTTCACACCGACTCTCATCGTTTGTGTTGACTGAGTTCCCATGTTGCTCTCCAGAACACACACATAAACACACACACACATATCCGGTGGGCTGCCTGGGTCACACACAGTGTGTTTCTGTGTGTGTGTGTGTGTGTGTGCGTGTGTGTGTGTGTGTGTGTGTGTTGCTCACTGTGTAAAGTCCATAAGTGACACAAAGAGGAGAAAGCAGAGTTTATTTTTAAAGCTCCCGTCGTGTTTGTGTGTTAGTGTGTTTGTGTGTTTACATCGGCTTTACATGGCCTCGACCTCGTGTCCTGCATTTGTCTCCCTGTGCATTTGTCATAGCAATTGTGTGTGTGTGTGTGTGTGTGTGTGTGTGTGCGCAGATGTGTCTTTATGTGCATGGTCTTTAGCTTGTTATGTAAGGAGATTACATTATGTAACGTTTTGTTTTTAATTTTTGTGTTTCAGCCGACCAAACAAACAGTGTGTGTTTCATAGTGTGTGTTAGTCTATACATCAGTGTGTGTGTGTGTGTGTGTGTGTGTGTGTGTGTGTGTATGTATATGTATGTAGGTGTGTGTGTGCGTGTGTATGTGTGTGTGCGTGTGAGGTTGCATTCACCTACAACCTCTGGGTGTTTCTTATTTCTGTTTCTTCATTATCCCAGTTTGCACCCGAGCATGCATGTGTACACACACACACACACACACACACACACACACACACACACACACACACACACACACACGCGCGCACACGCACATGCACATGCACACACACACACGCACACACACACACACACACACACACAGAGACGCTGACAGACAGACACACAATCCTGCAGCTTGCACACGCTGTGAGCAGGGTGAGGCACTCACAGCTGGACGCTCAGTCTTTCTCTGCTCCTCTCTCTCTTTCACACAAACACACACACACACACACACACACACACACACACACACACACACTCACAGACTCTCACTCACACACACACACATGGCCTTAAATCCCTGTCAATCATCGTGCCTGCTGCTTCCTCCTTTCACTCAGATTTGCATCTCTGCTAGAACAGTTAGAACTGTTAACTCCTCACACACACACACACACACACACACACACACACACACACACACACACACACACACACACACACACACTTTGTGTCACCTAAAAACAAAACAACATGCACCCGTCCTGAAGCCTCCACCTGAAGCCTCCACCTCTCCACCTGCCTGATACCACGTCATCCTTTGACTTCTTCATGTGGTGCCTGCAGAGACGACGTCACAAAGTAGAGCTGCATGTCTCAGTGAAATATTTATATCTGTCAACTTAAAGTGATAATGCATCATCATGTAGTCGGCCCCTGAAGAGCCCTCCATGCATGTGATGATGTCGCCCACCTGCATCTCTCTGAGGAACATCCATGTGTGCTAATTTGGGACGTCCTTGCAGTTGAAACCCACGTGTCCAGGTTGGAGCTCCTACAGTCTATATCCATGACCGGCCAGCCTCCTCACTCATCCTCGGTAACCCTAAAACAGGGCGCTGCATGCAGGAGAAGAGCTTAGACGAATCTGAGGGCCCGTGATTCACAGCAGGGGTCCCAAACTTTTCAACCCTCGACCCCCAAAATAAAGGGCCAAAGACTTGCGACCCCCGCCGTCCCTTGAAGTGATTAAATGTTGCTTTATTTAGCATTTAGCTGGTCTGCAGATGATTAGCCTATACCTGCATGCACATGTGGATGTTATGAATTAACCTGCAGCTGATGCTTCTGTTAATTTATCATCTGGTGACGAAGGCAGAAAACTCATGAAGACATTCTATTTGCAAATGGAACTTCTATTTTTGTTGATATTTTTATAATATTAAGTCAAATATGCGATTTTAGATTACTTAGAAATAAAATATAACATTCTGGAAGACATCCAGGACCCCCCATTAGTGTCCTGCTACCTCCCATGGGGTCCAGAGCCACACTTTGGGACCCCCCTACAAGAACAGATATTGTTCATGGGGCTGAAAATCCTCGACGGCACCCCAGACCCCCCATGGAGCAGTGCTGGTGACGTAAGTGTCGAGGCTGACATTTAGAACCACACGCAGCTTTCTAGTGTTGCATCCATTCAGGGACTTCTGCAGAGCTCTCACAGAGCAGAGTAGCTGCAGTGAAGACAGGAGATGAACCTTAAAGCCATCTTCACTCTGACAAGCTGATCTGAGGTATTAAAAGTCTAGGCCTCTGGATGGTCCTGCAGGATTTCCCGGGTGACGACCTCCCTTTCTTTGGCATCCAGCCTGAGACTGACTGATCTTTGTCTCCGCTCTGATCCTGCAGGAAAGCAGAATCTGTCAGTATGTCCTCTTCTCCTTGTGCATGTGGTCTCTATGATAGGAGGAAGGTCTGAGGGAACTTTGTAGGCCTTGAGGTTCCTCATCAGTCGGTCTCTGAACATGGATTCAAATGAATCAATGAAACAGAAGACCACTTACTAACCATAGACCTTTCTGGAGTCCCTAAGCTCCCTTGTCTCGTAGGTTCCTCTGGATCTCTGCTGCTGTGGATGTGCCAGACTCCAGCTGCTACAACTACTACTATCCGTCTCCCCACTATCATCTCTCTCTCTCTTCATCTCCCTCTATCCCTCTCTCCAACACGGTCTCAGCAGATGTGTGTCTAACATGAGTCTGGTCCTGCTGGAGGTTTCTGCCTGTTAAAGGAAGTTTGTCCTTGCCACTGTAACTTGCTAAATGCTGCAAAGTGCTCTGCTCATGGTGGATTAAGATGAGATCAGACTGAGTCCTGTCTGGAAGATGGGACTGGATCTGATCCGGTCTTGATGTTGGGTCTTTGTTAATAATAGAACATAGAGTACGGTCTAGACCTGAGGAGAATGTTTGTTGGGATTTGATTGACTCTTCCCTCTTCTCTGAAGCATGTTGGTTTGGTTTGAGCATCTGATCCCGTTCAGTATCAGCAGTTGAACAGTTCTGCTCTGATGCACGTCAGGCTGGAGCCCTGATAGCTGTCGTGGTTTTGGGACGGGCCCACATACCCGGCTTTAGGCCTCAAACCTCCATGATGAGGTTATCTCTGAACCCTCCTTCAGAGTCTTCTCCCTGCAGACCTGCTGTGACGTCACGTCTCTCCGTCTCGCCGGGCGTGTTTCAGTTCTTCATCACACACTTCTGAACTTCCCGCTCTACTAACCTCCATCCCTCTACCTCTCTTCTTCCTCTCTCTGTCTCGCCCCCGTCCTCCTCTCCATCCCTCGCTCCTCACTCCGGCAATAACAGAATGACATTTATCATAATCAGCTCCTCACTCGCCGTATCGCTCTCTTGTCTCGCCTTCGCCACCCATCCGCTCTCCACCGCCGTCGCCTCGGCCGCGTCGCCTCCCGTACAACCCGTCCTCTCTCTCCCTCTCTGTCATCTTGACACTGATTTGGTCGAAGGATCCCTGCAGCTTCCATCCACACGGAGGATTAACTGAGAAGATGATTAGTTCAGATCTGCTTGATTAGCGACGACTCGCTTTAATGAAACGCGGTCGAGCAGGAATCGCAGCGTCATGATTCAGAGTCCGGAGAGGAGAACGCCACGGGGCGTCAGAAAGAAGAGTCTCTCCATCCTCTGGAGGAAACTTTGAATCCATCATTTTTTAAATTAAAGACATCCATTTTTTATTTTCCCTTAATGTGGAGACAGTCTCCTGATATGGAAGTTCATCTTCCTCGGCCTCTTTGAGTCTCTGTGAGAATAATGAAACACGCTCTGATGGAGGAGTCAGCACTTTGATTTGTGAGGCCTCGGTTAGACGAGTTCTGAGTGTTGTTTGGTTCACCGGGTTCTCTCAGGCGTCCGAACACGAGGAAATGCTGCTTATTAGAAATCTTTTGGTTCTTTTTGTTCCCATAAATCCTTCAGGTTTACTGCAGGGTCATCACCTCGTTTGTTTGTTCTCTCTCTTTTCAGCCAGCTCAGTTTTCTTTTAACGAGACCAGAAACTGCAGGTCCAGCGATTATTAGCTGCCACCTGGCATTGATCTCACCTGCTCAGAGAGAGGAACACAAACAGAGTTCATGTGATCACTGTAAACACGCTCGCTTTAAAATCATCAGCACAAACATTCAGCTGATTTCAAGGCCGAGGCAGAATCACTGAAAAGAGAAGGACGTGCAGAAATCAGCTTAAAGTCAGAAACTTCACATGTGCATTATTTAAAAAGTGGAGCCATGCACATGGATGCATGAACACACACGATCTTAACGTGTTCATGTGACTCCCCGGCTTCATGCAAACTAACATCACACTTCCACCAGATTCATCTCCGGTCTGTTTACGATTTTTGATTTACTTCTGAAAAACGTGGAATCATCTTAAGATTTGGGGATTGCTCCACTTCTCTGAGAATCAGAATCAGAAAGAATTTTATTCACAATGTATCTGAAGAATACAAAGAATTTGACTCCTGTATTTTTTGCGTACTCCCTGTACAAACATAAATAGACAGACACTAAAAATCAAGTACTAATAAGAAATATATATATATAAGTACAAAAGGCACGAGTGCAGTAAGGAGAGAGAGAGTTCCTCTCATGACTGAGGCGAGCTGTCGCTCACAACCTCAGCAGCAAGGGGACGAAACATGGAGAGACACAGTGATGGTCCAGAGCAAAGGGTCCCAAAAGTGGGCGGAGGTGTCAACCACCAGAGGCAGAGTCATGATGCTGATCTTAAGATGATGTTATAAATGCAGCAGAGACGTTAAACAGCTGACACTGAGCTGAAATATGGAGTCACAGAGAGTCTCTAAAATGCAGTCAGAGAAAATCTGACGTCAGACTTCCACCTGATTCGTGTCCGGTCCTTTTCCGATCCTTGATTTACTTCTGAAAAACGTTGAATCATCTTAAAGTTTGGGGGATCGCTCCACTTCTCCGTAGAGAGAGTGCTCCCCTCATGACTGAGGCCAGCCGTCGCTCACAACCTCAGCAGCAAGGGGAGGAAACATGGAGAGACACAGCGATCGTCCAGAGCAAAGGGTCCCAAAAGTGGGCGGAGTTATCCACCAACAGAGGCGGAGTCATGATGCTGATCTTAAGATGATGGTTATGAATAGAGCAGAGACACTGAATGGAAATATTGAGTCACAAAGAGTCTTTAAAATGCTAACAGTCAGAGACGTCAGACTTCCACCAGATCCATGCCCGGTCCGGCTCCAAGCAGGACCTCCGGACAGCTGGAGTCATGTGACCGAGGTTTCCCCTTCTGTAATCCCTGAATCAAGGATTCTCCTCCTCCTCCTCCTCTCCTCCTCCATGTTGTCTTTCTGGTCCTCTGAAAACCTCTGACCTGTTGACTCCAGGCCTGGCTCCGCTCATCATGACTTTGGTTTGTTGTTGTAGTTAAGTGAAATACGATCTGGTGATAACACAGAGTGTTTTATTCTGAAAATTAACCGGATGTTTTCATTTGGTTTTGGTGAAACCTGACTTCCTGTCCCGCTCCATCTGCTCTGTTGAGATTGATGCGTCGTGCTCCGGCATCCGGCACAAATAGAAGTCTTGTGTATCTGATCCATGGAGGACTCCGACCTGCCGGATCAGAGACGCAGATGGAACGCAACGGAGCGGATCCAGTGGAAGTTAACACATTGAGTAGAATAGAAACCTATCAGATCTGGAGCTGTGCGGGACGGATCCTTCTTTTTAATCAGCTCTTAAAAACTCTGAGAACTACGTGTGATGCTGAATCCACGTCCTGTCCTGGTGACGCATTTCCCTCTTATGTCCTGGTCGGGGTCGCATCAGGACACTTCAGCCTATAAAACAGATCTGTGGTTTCTGGACGACCTCTTGGACTTTGTTTACACATGTTCAGAAAACTGAGCGTAAACAGAGTCAAACACTTCCCATGAAACTGGTGTAAAGACACATCATCCTCAGTTTTTTAGTCTTCAGAGTAAAAAAAGGGACAAACATGAACCTCTCCTTCTCGTCTGAGTTCTCAGGCTTCTGCTGCTCGTCTCTGTGAACGTTTCCAAACCCTGAATGTTTGGTGTCCTCCTGAGACCTCGGCCCGAGTCTTTGTTGTCCTCGTGTTTATCAGTCCAGCTGCGCTCGGTCCTTCTCCGTCTATCTCAAGGCCTTTTCTTTCCTCTCTCTCTGTGTGATAATAAGGGTCACCCTCCCTCCATCCCTCCATCCCTCCATCCTTCCATCCTTCCTCTCCTGGTGTTATTTCATCTTTCTAAGGACTAAGCTGCACATTTGACCATCAAACTGTTAACATAAATCCACTTAGGACTCATTATTCCTTTATTATCTTCTGTTTTCTGCCTCCTCCCTCCTCTTCTCCTTCATGTGTTTGACATTCGGCTGCACATCGCTCTGTGTTTACTCGCTCCAGCTGCTCTGATTACGTTTCCGACGGCTCCTGAAGCCTCAGATGTGGATCAGAAACCCTTTCGTTTATGTTAGCTTTCCTCTCTTCATTCCTCCTCTTCCATCTGCCTCCCTCTCCTCTCTTTATTCCTTCCTTCTTCTAAAAAACAACACATGCACGGAGCGTTGGAGAGCGGCCCTGTGGTCGTGAAGGCGGTTCACAGCAGATAGTGTCAGGGACTCTGCAGCTGTGCAGAGGGCAGCTGGCTCCATGTTTGACCTTGCCTTTCTGATCATGTGATCACAAATCCCTGACATGTTTGTGCCGTGGTGAACACACACACAGACACACACACACACACACACACACACACACACACACACACACACACACACACTGCACACCTGGCGCTGTGGAAATCAGAGCTCTTTGATTTAAATGAGACGCTGTTTTGATTTTGACATCAGAGTTTCAGACGGGGGTTTGTTAGTCTGAGTCTGGGGCGCTCCTCGGCGGCGGCGGAGATGTCTCACATTAGCATTTAGCGTCTGAGTCTCTGTCACCTCAGTTGAGTTTGGGTCCCGCGCTGCTTTGATGTCAAAAATAAAGTTCACCCACGCTGATGTTTGGAGATTACACTTCAGAGACTAAAACCTCTGAACTCTGCCAAAGAATCATCCTCCAGTGTCTCTGTCTTTGTTCCCTCTGAAGTCACATCTTTGAGTATTGTGTGATTTTTAATCTCCCTAAAAGCTGCACAACCTAAGCTGAAAGATTACGCAGCTCAATGAACGTTTACAGATATCACAGAATTAAAATCAGGTCATGAATGAAAATAAAATCAACATTAGTCATGATGTTTCATCAGTTTATTCTCAATACTCACAGAATGAGCAGGTCCAAAGCTTCCTAAAGGCAGGGACGGGAAATATTCATTCATGCTCCAGAAGCTGTTTTCAGAATAAAAAGGTAGAATTTTATTTATAAAGCACATTTCATTACATGTAAGCTCAATGTGCTTTACACATAGACTGTATAAATATGGACGTAGTATCCGTGACGTCACCCGTCTGTTCCTGAGCGCTGTTTGGAAGCCAATCAACGGTGGCAGCCATATTGGAAATTTAGAACTCAACCAGCAGAGTGTGACGTAAAGGGGCGGAGTGTGAGCCTCTTAGCCAACAGCCTTGTGTTCCCGCCTGTCAATCAAGTCAGTCATGTCCTTATATGGGCAAAAACTTGTGATCTTAATATCTTCTGAACCGTCACGTTAGATAAAAATCCCCCCCCCCCCCGTACAGTGTGTGCTGATAGAGAGATTAGCTTCGTAGGGCCAAGCCGTTTTTTGAACCAGGCTGTAAACATGTTTATTAATGCTGCAAAGATCCTCTTTTTCCCATTCATGTCTATGTGGTATCTGGTGTTTCTGCAGTCAGCCTCTAGTGGACACTCAAGGAACTGCAGTTTATAACACTTCCGCAGTGGGCTTCATCATTTGAGACCGGAGGTTGCAGCTTGGTTTTACATGGAGAATTAAAGACATAAAAACATTTAAAAAAAACAATAAAAACATAGAAAACATCAGATACACCCAACATACATCAAACAATCTTAGGTCATTTATAAGTTTAGCCAATAATTTCACCTGCTGTGGGCGGTCAGGATACAGGAGAGCAAGACTGAACACACTGGGGAAGAAGGCCAGCTCAGTCCTGGACCCTGTGGAGGTGGTGGCTGACAGGAGGATTATGACCAAGCTGTCGTCTCTGATGAACATTTCTTTCCTTTATATATTCTTGTTAAATTCTTGTTCTGTACACCTTCTTGTTTGCTGCTGGAACTCCATGAATTTTCCCGTTGTGGGACGAATAAAGGAGGATCTTATCTTATCTTAATAGATAGAAATGCAAACATAATGGTTCCTAGATTATTACTGAAAATCTGCCTTTCCTTAAAATCTGGACAATTTTAACTCAAAGGCTGTAAGCTAACAGATTAAATGACCAAAAGTTGTGTCATAAATTGGAGTAAATGTGCAAAACTGGAAAGTTTTCAATCATATTTGAGTAAATAAGAACACAACACAGAGTTCTACTTTTCCAGAATCTACATACAACATTTAGCATGGCTTCAGTTTGTAGTCTGAGTAGTACTGACCAATCAGGTGTCTGCAGGAAAAACAGTCTGTATGGAGAGCAACAGCAGGAGGAACACAATCCAGCGTAATTGTTAGCTTAATAACTACAGAGACAACGTAACTGTGACAATCGTCTTTACTCGAACACTTCTTCAGTACAGCCACCAGCAGTAACAACGCTTTCACAATATTAGTGCGCCCCCTCTCTCATAAAACAGGAACAGGTCATAGCACTTAACAAACTCCCCTTCTTCTTTAAAGAAAACAGTCCAGAACTTTTCTAAATAATAAAGCATTTCTGTTTTCTAAACAACAGGTAAACATAGATTCATGGTTTTTATAACACCACAGTCATAACTTTAATAATAAGCAACTTTCAGTGAATGAAATAGTCTTGTGTTGTTGTGTGTCCATTTAGCCTTTAAGCTGCCATACACCTTCCCTGAGAGCCTTCAGCAGAATGAGTGCTGATGTCCCCTTTTTTGTTAAGCAGTCAGCAAGCTGATCCTTTGTAGCTGCCCACATGATCTGCTGGATGACTTTAGAGTGGATGAGCTCCTTGATGCTGCTGATTTCGAGGCGCAGTCTTTTCTCTGTAACTGATTTGGTGGATTTGACAGCATCCAGAAGGGAGTGGTTATCAGTTACACACACAATAGGCAAGCTTTTTTGTGTGCAATCACCTGTGGTAAGTTCTGAAAAAAGTGTGGCTAAGAAAACAGAACTGTCGATGCCATCTGCAAGTGCTAAAGTTTCTCCAGCCAGAGTACTGCGAACAACTCTCCTGATTCTCTTTGATTGCCAGCATAATGTTGAGAATCTTCCTTTCTCTCCCATCAGCATAATGAGATGTCCGCCTTGGGTCCCTCCATCAGGAAGGTTTCCCAGCGAGGAATCACTGAACACCACAAGCTTAAGATTGCTATCTTCTCCGAGGTGTTGAAATTTCAAGGTCACTTCATCTGATTTTAGTTTTCTGATGACTTTGTTTGCACAGTGCAGGGTCTGAACAGTGGCATTCTTTGTACCAGATGCCAGCATGGAGATGTCACACATGATGTCTGGTCTACTCTGCCTTGCCACCCACAATATTTGACCAATCTTTGACTTTAGCATCTCAGCTTCAGTTTCTGTTAAAGGAGCTTCTCTGTCTGTTGCTCGGACAGGGTCCACAGGAATGGGTTGCAGATTTTTTATGTACATACTTTGGTGTACCTGTATCTCATCCTTTTGAGACTGTATTTCCATTCCGATGTAGCTGAAGCTGTTGTGTTCCTCTCGTCCAACTTGAAAAACAGCTTTCAAGTGAGGAATGATTGTTGAGGAGAATTTTGCAGTACCACCCCAAATAAAATCATCCACATGACAAGCAAGAACCCCGATCACATTGCAGGAGTCATCCAGCCAGTAAAACACTGCTGGATCAACTTGTGAAACTGTGGCTCCCAACTTCTGCATGGTGTCTTTAACTCTGTTATACCAATACAGAGAAGCATCTGCAAGACCATAAACACACTTCTTTAGCTTCCATAGATGGCCTGGACTCTGGGCTTCTGTGGGAGGCCTAATGTACACATTTCGAGTGAGCTCTTTTCCTTGAAGAAAAGCTGCTTTAATGTCCATTGAATTCAACTGCCACTTCTTTTGACATATGACAGCCATGAGCATTTTCAGGGACTCTGAGGCACAGGTAGGAGAGTCTTTTTGGAGTTCCTGAGTGTTCATTTCTTCAAAGCCTCTTGCAACTAATCTAGCTTTCGGTACCACACCATCAGCTGTGTCTTTGATTGTGCACACCCACCTTGTTGATATGCATTTCTGTCCTTCATCCTTCACCTCTTCAAACACCTCATTCTTTCTCCAGTTGTTGAGTTCAGCATGTTTGGCAGACATGAAAACGTCATCGACAACAAGTATTTCATCTTTGTGGTTGTCAATGCAAAGCTCTGCTTGCTCCACTGTAACTACTTGAAGATCAGATACCTGTCCCAAGTTAACCGTGTCTGTTGTGCCAGCAAGTTCCTCAGGCTCTGTGTACTGCAGATTGTACCAGTTCTTGTAGTTTCCTGTTGCTTTTCCTGCCCGGCTGAGGATTTTTCCAGTTTGCATTTGGCCACTATCTTTGTCCGTGAAGTTGATGACTTGTCCAACTTTGAGCTTCAGGCTTTCAGAAGTCTTGATGGGGTGTGTTCTTATTGTTTCAGAGCTTCCTTGTTCATCCCCACTAAGTTGTTCGGTTATCTGAGGGGGTTCATTATTATTCTCTGCATCAAGGGGTGCAGTACTTGTAGTAGTTTTATCCAGACTTTCATTTTCAGTGTCAAAGTTATCACTGAGCCCAGTTTCTGGTGATGTGTTTCCATTGACAGCTCTCTCCATCTGGCAGCCCTCATCTCCTAGCACTACCTGGGGAGCATTTACCTTTCGAAGTCTGGAGTGATGTACACGAACATAGGTGCCCCCATGCCTTACAAATATAACTGCTCCGTCTTGGCCAATGACCACACCAGGACCTTTCCATTCACTGCAATCGACCCGCTTGTAGTAGACTTTATTCCCTGTTTCATATCGGTCATCATTTGGCCGCAGTTGTTTACGAAGGGCTCTTCTGATTCTCTCGGAGCATTCTGCCTCTGCAAATGCTTTCCTTGCAGCATGTAACACTGTAATGTTCTGGGATATCCAAGTGCCCATGTTGCTGCTCTCGAGAGCTGGGGGCTCATCAGTAAGCACTGATGGTAGATTTGGGTTCTGTCCAAATACCAACTGATAGGGACTGTAGCCATGAACATTGTGCATAGAGTTCTTTGCCATCAGGGCCCAGTCCAAGGCTGTCTTCCAGTCACATCCGTCGTCTCTTTTGACTTTCAGTAGGATTTCAGTGAGTGTTTGATTATGCCTTTCCAAGAGGCCATTGCTCCATGGGCTGTACGCTGCAGTTGTTTTCACTTCAATGTTAAACTTCTCAGCCATGTCTCTCATCTCCTCACTGTTGAATTCCCCTCCATTGTCACTGAATAGTCTGCGTGGAGGGCCATGAACACTTATCCAACAGTGAATGAAGTGTTTCATAATCTCTCTGGGCTTCTTGGAGGTGACAATGCTTCCTGCACTGAAACGTGTAAAATGGTCAATAACATGCAGATACCATAGTCCTGGCTCAAGTTCATGCAAGTCCATAGCTACAGTTTCGTTATAGGTGGAGGCCATTGGCAAACCTACCGCTGGCTTTGTCTGTGGTTTACTGTGTCTGATGCATGTTTCACAGTTTTTTACAATGTCTTTGAGAATGGTGCTGCATTCATCATCAGTATTACCTGAGCAGGCCAATAGTTTCTGAAGTCTGTCAGCTGAGGCATGTCCAAATTGCTTGTGCAACTTTAACAAAACTCTCTTTTTGTCCTGTGTTGTCATGTTTTCTGTCACTGTCAGGACTTCATTCTCCTCTGAGGTCTCGCTTTCATCCAACTTGACATCTTTTATCTTTACACAATAATGTCCTGAAGATGTTAGTTCCAGTTTGACTGGTTGCTTGAACATTGTGGCTTTATCATTTTCAATGTCCAAAACTGCACTTGCTCTTTTTAGAGAAGTTTTGCTCAAAAGCAATGGGATATCAACTGGGACAACTTCTGTTTCTATTTTACATTTGGTCTGTCCTATCACAGCTGGGATTGACACTTTCTTTGTGGAATACACAACTCTCCCATCCCCAAACTTGAACGACCGTGCACTCTTTGTGTCCTGAATTTTTTGTAAGTCACTCGGTTTTAGTCCGTTGAGGTAGTCATTCAGCCATTTTTCTCCACACACAGTTCTGGTGCAGGCTGTATCAATTACAGCTGACCCTAAGGACTCTACCATGAAGATTTCTGTGTCTGATAATGAGTCTTTGGACAACAAAGTAATATTACATTCTTCAACAACATTTGTCATCCGCTCATCTTCTGTCAGCTTGACCTGTTCATTTTTATGTGGACAATCTTTTGCCCAGTGATAAGTGCTTTGGCAGACTGCACATCTAGTTCGCCTCCCATATCTGTCGAGTGGGTTTGTGCCCTGCACGGTCCCTTGTTGACTTTGTTTACTCTCTCTTTTGCCGGTAAATCTTGTGTAGTATGCAGAGTCAGCATCTCCACTCATGCGTTGTTCACTGGCGCCCTCTTGTGGTCCGTTATCGCCGAAGATTCTTTTCAAAGCTGACTTCATGTAATCGAATGAGAGGTCTGCACAAGCGGTAAGCGCCAGCTGTTTGTCTTTAACGCTAAGTCCCGCTGTGTCAAGTAGCTTGAAAGCTAAAACTGCATCTGGAAGCTGCATGTTGAACTTACTGAGTCTGTTGTATCGACGTTCAAATTCAACGATGTAATCCGCCATCGGAGCGCCCTTTTCCCTTGTTATCCGGTCAAACTCCGTGTATGCCTCGTACTGGCGATCTTTCTCCTCTTTTAGGAACACAGAGTCTAATTTTGTCAAAAGTTTAGTCATTCCATCATCCTTATTCAGGTCTCCCGCGGCTATTTCCAGCACGCAATCCCTCGCTCTTCCTGTTAGCGACAAGGCGACTGCCAATGCCTGCTTCTTCTTCTCCAAGTCGGTAACTAGCCTCCAAATTTCAACCTCATTTTTCCAGCTTTCGTACGACTTCTTCTCGTCAAACGGTGGTGGAACTTTGTAATTGCCAGCGGCCATCCTCTGCTACCAATGTTAGCTTAATAACTACAGAGACAACGTAACTGTGACAATCGTCTTTACTCGAACACTTCTTCAGTACAGCCACCAGCAGTAACAACGCTTTCACAATATTAGTGCGCCCCCTCTCTCATAAAACAGGAACAGGTCATAGCACTTAACAGTAATGACGTCTCCCATGATTAACATCATTGTTCCTAGATTAATCCTAAAAATCTTCATTTTCTTTAGATCCAGACAGTTTTAGCTCAAAGATTTTTTACCTAAAATGATCAAAGTGTTTCATTTATTAAAGTAAATTTGCAAAATGAGCAAGTTTTTCATCAGATTTGAGTAAATAAGAACACAACACAAAGTGACTTTGATACACAAAAGCCAGTCTCTACTTTTCCAGAATGTACAGATTGTGGCATGGCTTCAGTTTGTAGTCTGAGTAGTATCGACCAATCAGGTGTCAGCAGGAGAAACAGTCTGTATGGAGAGCAACAGCAGGAGGAACACACTCCAGTGTAATGAGGAGGATTTCTTTCTCTCTATAAACAGATCTCTGCATGAAGAGCAGCTAACAATCTGTTCTACATCAAACATTTACACTGAGACACTAATCTGCTCGATGCTGTGTCACTAAAGACAATCAGCATCAAGCAGATTAGACGTATTTGTTCATATTCCATCATTATTGTTTGAATATTAAAACGTTATCTACACATGAGTTTGATTTTCTGTCCTCTAATGTGGTTCTGCTCCTCTGTCACGTGACTCAGCCTGTTGCTCTCTGCTGATCTCTGCTGTGGCATCTTGTTCTTTCTGCCAAACACATTAACCACAGAACTTAGAAGAAGAACACGAGGAGTTGCAAGAAAGTGAAACCGATCACAGCGAAGCGTTCAAACGCAGGAATGCTTTCAAGCGTGCACGCTGCAGTGATGTGTGCAAACACATGGAACCAAGAGTGAGAGCTTTAAAGACGCAGTGCGGTGTGAAACATGACTGAAACGCAGGATCAGGTCTCAGTGAAGAAGAGGGTGATGTGAGGCCTCAGCAGACTCCTCTAACCCTGATCCAGAGTCAGAGAGTAAAGACCTGAACCTCCTGGAGTCTCTGAGCGCTGACTTCACTATCTCTGCAGCTTCAAACTTCTTCTTCTGCACCAATTAGTTATAATGTTTGGTTACGGAAATCCTCTCAGGCTCCAACAGGAAATGGGTGTGACTGTACTGTTTGACTGGCACACACACACACACACACACACACACACACACACACACACACACACACACACACACACACACACACACACACACACACACACACACACACACACACACACACTTTCTTCCTCTCTCTGAGGATTGAGATTATTGCGTCTTCATTATCTCAGCGTGTCCTTCACCTGGTTGCTAAGCAGCAGCTATTGAAAACAGACCTGTAGTTGCAATGGTGTGCATGCAAAGAGGTTGTTTGTGTGTGTGTGTGTATAAGTGTGTATAAGTGTGTGTGTGTGTGTGTGTGTGTGTGTGTAAACCGGTCACTGCTCTGACATTTCTGCGTTGGGTTTTTGGAGGAGGTTGCGTAACGGCTGTCTCCACCAGAGCGAGCTGCTGTCGGAACCTTCTGGAGGCATTTCTGCTGCTTAAGACAGAGCCACACACACACACACACACACATACACACACACACACACACACACACACACAAACAGTCTTACTATAACTGCTCTCCCTTCAGCTGATCATATTTGGAGGATTGGAGGTTTCCATTGTGCGCAGCAGCAAAATCAAAATGCTCCGATAAAATTCAAGAGTCCCAAAGGTCGGAAAATCAGGAATTTTAAGGACTAATGATTTTATTTTCTGTGATTTGCACAAACTCTTGGTGAGAATAAGACTTCATTGTTTAGCTCAGCAGTTCTCAAAGTAAGGGTCGGGACACCCTTGGACCCTAGTGGGGAGACGGATAGTAGTAGTTGTAGCAGCTGGAGTCTGGACCACGTCCACAGCAGCAGAGATCCAGAGGAACCTACGAGACAAGGGAGCTCAGGGACTCCAGAAAGGTCTAAGAAAAGAGAGAAGAGAGGGAGACCAGAAGAAAGAAAAAGAGGAGAAGAAATGGTGAAGGAATGACAGAAGGAAAGGAGGGGATGAGGAAAGGAGACATAAAGGATGAAGAAACATGGAAAGAACACAGAAAGAAAGAAAGAGAAGAAAGAATGAAGGAAGGAAGGAAGGAAAGAAAGAAAAATAGAAAGAAGGAAGGAAGGAAAGAAAGAAGGAAGGAAACAAAGAAAGAAGAACAGAAAGAAAGAAAGAAAGAAAGAAAGAAAGAAAGAAAGAAAGAAAGAAAGAAAGAAAGAAAGAAAGAAAGGATGAATAACAGACCCCAAAAAAGGAATCTACAGCAGACATCCAGAGGAACCTACGAGACAAGGGAGCTCAGGGACTCCAGAAAGGTCTATGGTTAGTAACTTTAATGGGACAGGAAGAGTTAAAGTGAGAGACAGGCAGAGAGAGGAGAGAGAGGGAAAGACAGGATCCCAGTGTGTCAGTCTAAGCCTATAGCAGCAGAACTAAGACCTGGTCCAAGCCTGATCCAGCTCTGACTATAAGCTTCATCAAAAAGGAAAGAAGTGCTGCTTCCACCAGGACACATTTTATCTATAGGGAAACTTCAGATCAATTTAAAATGGAATTAATTGGACTAAGATTGAGGTCACAACTGTTGCTGTATGTGGACACACCCTAAACGTCTGTCACCTGTCAGCTTTATGATGAAGCTCGACAACGAGACGATCACCTCTGAACTGAAGAACGGCAAACATCAAGTTTGAGAAGAGAGGATGAGGGCGCGGCAGAAGAAGGAGGAGAAGAAATGAAACCTTCTGACTCAGAAAGAGAGATGTTTGTGAGTGACATGGAGGTCAGAGAGCAGAGCAGGGTCATGCAATCAGAGTAATCCATGCAGCACTGGTGTCATCCTCCATCCATCCATCCATCCATCCATCCATCCATCCATCCATCCATCCATCCATCCATCCATCCATCCATCCATCCATCCATCCATCCATCCATCCATCCATCCATCCATCCATCCATCCATCCATCCATCCATCCTTTCACTATCCATCCCTGCTTTCATCTGGCGAGACGAATGAACCGCTCAATGAATTTAACTGTGTGACGTTCATGTCAACAGAGAGATTGTAAACAGTGAGAACAACAAACTGCACCCACTGTTTGTTTAATCTCCTTCACTCTCACCTTCTCTCCCTCCCTCCCTCCCTCCCTCCTCCTCTTCCTCCTCTGTCTTCACCTTCTTCGTCCCTCCTCTCTGAAAGATTCATCAGCCCATTTACCAAACATCTCCTTTTCGGACGCGTTCAGGGCCGCCATCCAACCCCTCCACTTCCCCTCCTTCTTCTCCTCCGTCCTCATCTTTGTTTTCTCGTCCTCTTCCCACAGTGAGAGCAGGAATAGAGCGCTCAGATGTCAAACTCCTACTTTCTTTTTTTTTTCCTGTGGTTTAAAAGCTGATTGGGTCTCTGTGTTTTCACCGAACGCTCCTGCTTCTTCTCATTTTTCTCTCACTTTCTTCCTCTTCCTCTCCATTCATTTATTTTCTCCCTATAAGGCTTAGCTCGGGTTTCCCCACCAGCTGCCTCCCCCTCTCCTCCTCCTCCTCTTCTACTTCCATCCTCTGTCTTCTCCTTTCTTAATCTCGCTCACGTTGTCCTCCTTTTCTTCCTCCTTGTGATCTCACTTCAGCCTTAATCTCTCTCTCTCTCCCTCTCTCTCTCCCTCCCTCCCTCTCTCTCTCTCTGTGTGTGCACATTTGTCGATATCAGCCGAGGCCCACCAGAGAAGCTTTAAGCCGTTACGTAACAATCGTCCTCTTGACTTGGAAGTGTGTGTCATTGCATCGGATAAGGACCCCCTTGTGGCCGCTGCCTAAAGACGCCTCTGGGCCTCCCTTGATAGCTCTGATGCTGTGATGGAGGGATGGAGAGAGGAGGAGGAGGGGGGGGGGAAAGGAGGCTAGACGGACAGGAGAGAAAACTTGGAGTGATGGGAAAGGGCAAAGGAAGGAAGAGCGGAGCAGGCGAGGTTTGGAGGGTCAGCCGGGCAGACAGAGAAGGAGAAACAGAAGGGAGAGGGAGGAGGGAGACAGAATTCGTCTAGACGTGGAGGAGAGAGGCTGTCCTGTCCGTCTGCGTGCGTTCGGTTTGTCCTCTGGTGTCACAACAGTTGAATTTATGTGCAGTGAGTTGCAGAAGGCAGAGAGAGAGATCTGGACTGGAGGGGATCATGCTCACTCAGCTCCTTCAGTGCAGAATAAGGAGCATGAAAGTCTGTCTGGGTCAGTGGCAGAGAGATAACTTTTTAAAGTTGCTGACCGAATAAAACATGGACGTCAGCCGTCAGTCTCTGAAGATGGGTTTTTGAAATGCTCCTGCTAACGTCCGGCTAATCCTGAAACAAGCAGTGAAGATGGAGTCGTTGGCATCGCCGAGCCGCCTGGCAAACAGCTGCATCTCACCCACCTGTCAATCAAATCAGCCACGCCCCTTATTTTCCTCGTGCCTACCTTGTAGGTTTCATACAATCAAAATGAACGATGTATAAACCAAATCCTCCCCGTGTGCAGGTTTTCAGAACAGCTTGGTTCAGTTGGAGCATCAAGTGCCACATTAAAGAGTCAAAACCACGTAACTTAGCTAATTCAAAGATGAGCTAACCCAAACATAAAAGTTGATGCAACATTTAGGACTTTTAGCGCTCCACTTTGCTGTAAGAATGCTCTTTTGTTTTACCTCTATTTGGGATTATGTCCTCAGCTGCAGAGGTTGATAGTCTACCTTCTGTGATGGAGCTCCGCCCAGTTTTTCAACAAAGAGCCCGAGCTGCCCGGCGCCCCCTGTGGGTAAAACAAGAACTACAAGCTCCTCATGCAACCACACTTCAAAAACTATCCCGACACTAAATGACCTGGAGACACGCCAACACTTTGCCTGCTTCAATTCTCATCTTGCATCGACGAGTCATTGAAAGTTGATAAAAAGAGGCGCTGCTAGCCAGATCCACATTACTCTGTGCACCAGGTGTCCCATCCCAGAATGCTTTGTGACAGGAAGTGAAGCAGATTTTTAAGACATGCCGTGCTGTGTGCAGTGTATCTGCACCATAACGAGGGTTCCTTTGATTTTGGCTGAACAGATCTATAGACAAATATTCCTATCTCTATAGCACCCCCTGCTGGCAACAGGAAGTCACATGTTTTATGTTGTGGTGTATAGCTCCTCCTCTTTCTAATATCAATCAATCAATCTTTATTTGTATAGCGCCAAATCACAACAAACGTTATCTCAAGACGCTTTTACAAACATAGGAGGTCTAGACCACTCTATGTCAAATTATGAACAGAGACCCAACACCAAGACAGGGTAAGACTCAGTCTGACCCCACCTTAATCCATCATGAGCATTGCACCTCGCAGTATTTAGCTAGTTACAGCAGAGAGGACAAACTTCCTTTAACAGGCAGAAACCTCCAGCAGGACCAGACTCATGTTAGACAGCCATCATGCCTCGACTGAGTTGGGTCTGGAAAGACAGATAGAGGGGAGTAAGAGAGAGAAGTGATAGTGATGAGACGAGTCGTAGAAGCTGTTGCTGCTGGAGTCCAGCACGTCTGTATCAGCTGAGGAATCTACGAGACAAGGGAGCTCAGGGACTCCAGAAAGGTCTATGGTTAGTAACTTTAATGGGACAGGAAGAGTTAAAGTAAGTGATGAAGGGGTTGGGGGGAAGAGGGTGAGCTAGGATCCCAGTGTGTCAGTGTGCCAGTTCCCCCGGCAGTCTAGGCCTATAGCAGCAGAACTAAGACCTGGTCCAAGCCTGATCCAGCTCTAACTATAAGCTTTATCAAAAAAGAAAGTTTTAAGTCTACTCTTAAAAGTAGAGAGGGTGTCTGCCTCCCGGACCCTGACTGGTAGATGATTCCAAAGGAGAGGGGCCTGATAACTGAAGGTTCTACCTCCTACTTTTAGAGACTTTAGGTACAACTATCAAGCCTGCATGTTGGGAGTGTAGAGTTCTAGAGGGGTAATAGGGCACTATGAGGTCTTTAAGATACGAGGGTGTCTGATTTTTAAGGGCTTTATAGATTAAAAGAAGGATTTTAAATTCTATTCTACATTTTATTGGGAGCCAGTGTAGAGAAGCTAGCACTGGAGAAATGTGCTCCCTCTTCCTAATACATTTTTTGAAACCACTCAGAAAGGGTCTTCATACCTTCATGAAGTATTATCGTTCCCACTGTGTCCTGTTGTTGAAGGGCGTGTCCCAGTCGGTGCATCAAACATCATGAAACAGGAAGTAGTTTTTTGGAAGCTTTAAAATGAAAGTGTGCACACACATCAGCCCTGCATCAGATTTTAAAACTTTGTGGCTCTCGTGAAAACATTTTGAAAAATCTGCTCCATAGCGCCCCCTACAGATTTCAACTTACCCTCGTTTTAGATGTTTTTTTCACCTTGAGTAACTTGAATTTCAGAAACATGAGACCACTTTATCCTCAGACTCTGATGGAGTAAACTGTGAGTTGTTATCCTCAGGTCGTTCTGAGGTTGATTGTTTAACAGAATCCATTTCGATTAAAGTGGAATCAGTCTGTGAATCTGAGTCTGTCCGGGGGGTTAGACTCTGTAGTCTGGGACTGCAGAGCGGTGTAACACTGGGGGGCACACCGAGCAGATTACTGATCAGTTATCGCCCAAACAGAGGGATTCAGTTTGTAATCTGATGTCTTAGATTTGCTGGATGTTGTTTAGTTTCAGAGCTCATGTCATTCGCTTGTTTTTAAATCTTCAGATCAGTTTCTGTGTGATGCTGCTTTGCATTAAAGTCCAGACATGCTGCCTGTTCGGCCCTGCCAGCCTCACCACTGTGCCAACATGCAAACACTGATGCAAAACATGTACCTGCCTCAGTCTGAAGCATGGCCGCACCTTACAGGCACCTGAATGTGAATCTGGAGCATTCCTTCATGTCACTCTCGTGTCTGAATCGGCGCCTTATGAATCATGACTGCACTCCTGTGAGGTTGGTATCACTTTCAACAAGTCTGAACTGAGAGCAGTGAGATTAAACTCTGCAGGAGAGAGAGAGAGAGAGAGAGAGAGAGAGAGAGAGAGAGAGAGAGAGAGAGAGAGAGAGAGAGAGAGAGAGAGAGAGAGAGAGAGAGAGGAGAGAGAGAGAGAGAGAGAGAGAGAGAGAGAGAGAGAGAGAGAGAGAGAGAGAGAGAGAGAGGAGAGAGGGATTAACATCACCTCAGTCAGCGTGGAGAAAGTTTAATAAACTCTGAAAACTGTGAAAGAGACGTTCAGATGATCAGAGCTGAAGAGATTAAAGAACAATCCTCCAGCAGGAATATTCAGACTGATGCTGCTTCTGTGTGTCTGCAATCTGCTGCAGATTTAAGAGCAGGCAACAGGCTGCAGAGCTCTCTCTCTGAGGAATGATTGTCTGGCTCAAATTCAGCCGCAGACTCGTGAACAGTTAAGTGAACCTCACTCGGGCACAGAATTATTATCAAGGCTTGAACTGCAGTTTTTAAAATCCATCTGTGGACTCAGCCTGCGAGGGAACACGCTGTCTCCTGCGCTCGGCTCCTCGCTCTCGCCGAACGTTGAAGTCTGAGCGAAGCTGTGAAGCTCAGCAGACGCCGTGCAGCTTCATTCATCGTGGACTCTGTGTTCGCTCACGCCATATGTTTGAGTAGTTCTCCACAACCTGCAGCTCCCGTGATCACAGGCAGCGAGGACTTTAACATTCGTGAAGCTCGCAGTAAACGTTTAACAACTCAGATGTGATGAACAGTCCCTCCAGGAAGTTGCGATTTTCGCGATCGCAACTATCAACACAAATTCAACCAATCAGCGAGATTTTTTCGCGGCCTTACAATTTCATACAATCAAAGCAACTTTCCCTCAAATTTGACCAATCACCTTAACCTCAGCCCCTGTACGTCATCGGTTTCATCATCAATTTCACTTCCTTGGAACATAAACACAAGTCCTCACTTGATCGGCACTTTTCAAAACACGCACTGAGAACGGGTGAAGAGAGGGGACAGCAGGCAGGACAAGTTACCATGACAACGTTGTTATTTATGGATACTAGAGTTATTATCTGAGGGGCTCAGTGTTAGCTTGGTCTCTACCTGCAGCAGGTGTGCTTTATGAACCAGCTCTCCTCACCTCCATGCATCTGTCTCATCTTCATTGAGGATTTTTACCCCCGGTGTGCGTTAGTGACAAAGACACAACCGGGGGGACGTCTGTTTAATATTTATTAAGAAAGAAAGAAAGAAAGAAAGAAAGAAGAAAGAAAGAAAGAAAGAAAGGAAGAAAGAAAGAAAAAATAAAAGAAAGAAAGAAAGAAAGAAAGAAAGAAAAAATAAAAGAAAGAAAGAAAGAAAGAAAGAAAGAAAGAAAGAAAGAAGAAAGAAAGAAAGAAAGAAAGGAAGAAAGAAAGAAAAAATAAAAGAAAGAAAGAAAGAAAGAAAGAAAGGAAGAAAGAAAGAAAGGAAGAAAGAAAGAAAAAATAAAAGAAAGAAAGAAAGAAAGGAAGAAAGAAAGAAAGAAAGAAAGAAAGAAAGAAAGAAAGAAAGAAGAAAGAAAGAAAGAAAGAAAGAAAGAAAGAAAGGAAGAAAGAAAGAAAAAATAAAAGAAAGAAAGAAAGAAAGAAAGAAAGATAAAAGAAAGAAAGAAAGAAAGAAAGAAGAAAGAAAGATAAAAGAAAGAAAGAAAGATAAAAGAAAGACAGAAAAAGAAAGAAAGGAAGAAAGAAAGAAAGGAAGAAAGATAAAAGAAAGAAAGAAAGAAAGAAAGAAGAAAAATAAAGAAAGAAAGAAAGAAAGAAAGAAAGGAAGAAAGAAGAAAGGAGAAAGAAAGAAAAAAGAAAGAAAGTAAGAAAGAAAGAAAGAAAGGAAAGAAGAAAGAAAGTAACAAAGAAAGGAAAGAAGAAAGAAAGAAAGAAAGAAAGAATGAACGAAAGAAAGAAATAAATAAAGGAAAGAAGAAAGAAAGAAAGAAGAAAGAAAGAAAGAAAGAAAGAAAGAAAAAAGAAAGAAAAGAAATAAAGTAAATAAAAAAGAAAGAAAGAGAAAAGAAAGAAAGGAAAGAAAAAAGAAAGAAAGAAAGGAAAGAAAGAAAGAAAGAAAGAAAGAAAGAAAGAAAAAAGAAAGAAAAGAAAGAAAGGAAAGAAAAAAGAAAGAAAGAAAAGAAAGAAAAAGAAGAAAAGAAAAGAGAAAGAAAGAAAGAAAGAAAGAAAGAAGAAAAGAGAGGAAGAAAGAAAGAAAGAGAAAGAAAGAAAGAAAGAAAGAAGAAAAGAGAGGAAGAAAGAAAGAAAGAAAGTAGAAAGAAAAAAGAAAGAAAGAAAAAAAGTAGAAAGAAGAAAGAAAGAAACAAACAAAGAAAGAAAGAACGAAAGAAAGAAGATAGAAAGAAAGAAACAAAGAAAGAAAGAACGAAAGAAAGAAAGAAATGAAGAAAGAAAGAAAGAAAGAAATGAAGAAAGAAAGAACGAAAGAAAGTAAAAAAGAAAGAAAGGAAAGAAAGAAAGAAAGTAAGAAAGAAAGAAAGAACGAAAGAAAAGAAGAAAAAAAAGAAAGGAAGAAAAAGAAAAGAAAAGAAAGAAAGAAAGAAATGAAAAGAAAAGAAAGAAAGAAAGAAAGAAAAGAAAAGAAAGAAAGAAAGGAAGAAAGAAAGAGAACGAAAGAAAGAAAGAACGAAAGAAAGAAAAAGATAAAAGAAAGAACGAAAAAGAAAGAAAGAAAGAACGAAAGAAAGAAAGAAAGAAAGAAAAAATAAAAGAAAGAACGAAAGAAAGAAAGAAAGAAAGAAAAAATAAAAGAAAGAAAGAAAGAAAGAAAGATAAAAGAAAGAAAGAAAGGAAGAAAGAAAGAAAAAATAAAAGAAAGAAAGAAAGAAAGAAAGGAAGAAAAAGAAAACAAAGAAAGAAAGATGTAAAGATTTAATCCAGTTTGGTGAAACATCAGACACATTCAGTAAGTTTGGATCAACTCCTCGTCATCAAGGATGCAGATGCATTTCAGAGTGCCGTGAACTGTCTGTGCATCAGTCGCTGTGAGGTGCATTCAGGGACCGTCGTAAATGTGCAATACAATTATAATTTAGTTTATTTACTCGCCCCTGAGATGTTTGGGGGAAAAAAAGCACAAAAAAAAATTTGCAACTTTCACCGCAATTTTTTCAAAAAGCTGTCACAAAATCCGGCTTTTTGGGGACGCAACAATCACAAACAAATCCACGAAATCCTGGAGGGACTGGATGAAGGAACCAGATCAATTTGAAACTGTCTTTCCTGCAACAGACAGAAACGTAACATCTTTTTAATTCCTGGATGTTTCAAGGGACTTATAAATGTCATTCATCAACCTGTGAGTGAGGAGAGTTGTAGCAGTGTAGTGGCTGTGATGGAGGGCAGAGCAGAGAGACACACAGAAGACAAAAGGTAGAGCGACTTCAGCAGCAAACTAACCAAATCCTGCACCTTCCTGGTGTTTCTGTGGAGGTGTGGACGTGTTTATAAGTTCTTCAGAGTGTAATCGCTGCAGAACAATAAAAAAAGAACTCATTATTTTCAGTTTAGCTGCTTCGTTTGCTGCTGCTCTTTCTCCTTCTTCTCTCACAGCAGCAGAAGTTGAAAATATGATTTAAGATCTGTTTTTTAAAAAGGTTCAGAGCTTTTTGATTCCCTTCAATATAAAAACAAAAAATGAACTCCTACTAAAATCCATTTCCCCCAGAAGTTCTCATAACTCAAAATGATATCAGGAGAAGATTTAGTGGTCGTGTGTTTTTAAGGCTTTAAAGGAACTAAAAGTTGAATGTGTGGAGTCAGAGTAATAAAACATCCTGGAGAACAAATGTTGTTAAAACCTCTAAAAAAGTGTTTTTAAAAGTCAACTAAAGACTTAACTTTTTTAATCTGGCTTTTAATTTGGAGTCATTTATTTTTAGCCATGGACTGCATTATTATTATAAGTAGTAGAATTTTAACATTTATCTATCTTATTTATTTAATTATCCATTTATTTTTTGTATTTATCTGATCTTTTTAGCTTTATCTGATTTTTGATTTTAGTCTTTCTTATTTTATTAATTTAAAGCTGCTGTGAGGAACTTTTGTTTTGTATCGATTTTGGCGCCCCCTTGTGGACAAAGTGATACCTCTTCTCTCTTGCCCTAAACATGCAAAAGTAGTGTTTTCAACAAAAGCCTCATCCTGTTGTGTTCAACAGTCAACTTTATCAGGTAATGTGATTCTTTTCCATGAAAACAGTCAAAGAAAGGCTGTTTCTGAAGCAGGATGTCCATCATCTGGTCTGGCACCTACCCCCCTCAGGGCGGTTTCAGGCATTAAAAATGACAACTGAGAAGGTGCCAGTGTTGCTGCTGATGGTCTTGTTTGCTATTGAATGTTATAAAGAGGCATCAGTATCATTTTCAGTCTGTTTCTCAGTCATTTCAAAACTCCTCACAGGGCCTTTAACTGTATTAATTTTATTTTATTTCTAAGTATTTTTTTATGCTTATCTTTTATTATTTTACTAATTTATGTTGTTTTCTGTCTCTGTTCTTTTGTGAAGCACTTTGGGCTGCTTTATTATCATTAATTATTATTATTATTATTATTTTAACATTTATTTAACTAATTTATTTATTTAACTTTTTAACTTTAACTGTTTTTTTAACATTGCTTTCTACTCTTGCTTATTTTATCAATTTAACTTTATTCATTTTATTTTATTTTGAAGTATTTTTTCATGGTAGCACTTTGGGCTGCATGCTTGTCTGTATGAAAGGAGATAAATAAAGGAAGTTGAGTTGATGTAGAAAAGGAAGAAAAAATGAGGTAAAGGTACAAATGTGTGGCGAGGGAATTCAAAGCTGTGGTTTCACTTTTCAGTGGAGTCCAGTGATCATGTCGGTTAAACACCACATTGTTGTTCTTTTCTATTAACATCATGTTTGCTTCCTGACGTACATGAATACTAGAAAAGTACTCTAAATATTAAAGTGCAAAAAGATACTTTAAGACTTTCAGCACCTTCTTCATCCGCCCTCAAGTCTGACTGAAACTGTGAATTCAACAGGTGACAGAAGCAGCCGCAGTGTTACATACTGAAGATCTGAAACTGCTCGCACTGATTTCCTGTGTTCACTTCTTTTTTTTAAACCTGTGGCTTTGCTTTTAAGTGTGTGGGCGGTGGGGGAGTGTGTGAGTGTGTGTGTGTGTGTGTGTGTGTGTGTGTGTGTGTGTGTGCAGCGAATCAGTCAAGGTGAAGCAGAGCGCTTTGTTGAAATCCATCAGAGACTCTCTTCATTATGTGAGTGTGTGTGTGTTAGTGTGTGTTAGTGTGTGTACGGTGTGTGTGTGTGTGTGTGTGATGTGTGTGGTGCACATCTTTCATTTTTATGCCTCACAAAATAAAAAGTGAGTTTCATCTTAAAGATTCATGCCTCACTTTGTGTTTCACGGCAGGAAACTGAAAGATGGAGGCACGGTTTCACCTCCATCTTCATGTGATGAGATCTTTGACCTTTGACCTCTGTGCGCACCTCAAACCCAGAAAGTTCTGTCCTGTGTTCCTTCTCCTAAAGATTGAACACTTGCAGAACTCTGAGTCTCTCTCCCTTTTTTCTGCAAACAACCCAAACGAGATGGAGAATAATTCCCTCCCACAGCGTGACTCCACACATTACTCAGAGTCTCTGCGGGTCCAGGTCTCTGCAGAGACGTGGAGCTTTGTTAAAGGTCTGAATGTTGCAGCTGAAGGGGCAGCAGTGTGTGTGGTAATTGTTGCACGCCTGTGTGTGTGTGTGTGTAATGATTTAAATCGATCTGACTCTGTGTGTGTGTGTGTGTGTGTGTGTGTATGTGTGCAGAGCGAAATCCATACTGAGCAGGACGTGATGAAGAGAAAAACACTGAATCAGAGTTACAAAACCTTTTATCCAGTGATTCAACCGAATATGATCAGTGAGCATGCTCCCAACGATCCACACACACTCACACACACACACACACACACACACACACACACACACACACACACACACACACACACACACACACACACACGTCCACCCACAGACTCTCCCTGTCACAGATATCAATTAATCATTCTGTTTCGCACGACTCCCTCAGAGTGTTTGTCACATCTCTATCCTCCGTGCCTCGCTCTGTGACTGTCGGTCTCTTCCATAATCTTTGTCAGAGCTCAGTGTGTGCGCCGTTTGATACGAGGGAAGGTAATTCAGACTGCAAGAGGCGCGCAGACACACACACACACACACACACACACACACACACACACACACACAAGGAGCAGGTTAAAAGAGCAGCGTCCTCCAGCATTCATTGATTCTGCTGCCTTTCTGTTTGTATGATTCGATGATTACTGAAGTCTGGGTCTTCATTAGATCTGTGATCTTATAAGAATTTGCAGCAGGCGGGGGTCCAAACTTTAAGGTGTCTGCAGGAAAAACAGTCTGTATGGAGAGCAACAGCAGGAGGAACACAATCCAGAGTAATGAGGAGGATTTCTTTCTCTCTATAAACAGATCTCTGCATGAAGAGCAGCTAACAATCTGCTCTACATCAAACATTTACACTGAGACACTAATCTGCTTGATGCTGTGTCACTAAAGACAATCAGCGTTTAGATTTCCTGACTTCCCTGAACGCAGCATCAGAAATGATGGATCCCACCTCCATTCAACAAACAAACATTGTAGACGTAGTTTTCTTCTCCTCTTGAGGACAGACCTGACAAAGCTTTTTACTTTCAGCTACAACTAACCTGTAATTACAGATTCTGATTCAGAGACATGTTGAATCTGGATCTCAGGGTCTGGGTTCTAGTCTGAGAAGGGTTCTGGTCTCTGTCTGTAGTCTGAGTAGTATCCACCAATCAGGTGTCAGCAGGAGAAACAGTCTGTATGGAGAGCAACAGCAGGTGTTCTAGAATTCTGTCTCTGGAGAAGAAAGGAGAGGAGGAAAGAAAAAAGGAGAGGAAATGAGAAAGAAAGATGAAAGTTTAGGAAAGAGGAGAAGATGTGAGAAAAAAAGAGGAGGACAAGATGTAAGACAAGAGAAGAGGAAATGAAAGAAGAGAGGAGAGGAGGTGGAAAAAGGAGAGGAGGAGGGAAGAAAAGGAGAGGAGAAGGATGGAAGGAAAGTGGGAATAAGAAGGGGAAAGAAAAGAGGAGAGGCAGCAGAGGAGAGAAGGAAAAAGGAAGACAGAAGGAGGAGAGGAAAGAAAGAATGAGGTGAAAGAGAGGGGAATAAAGAAAAAAGGAGAGGAAAAATGAGAGAGGACGGAAGAAAAAGGAGAGGAAAGAAAGAAAGGAGAGGAAAAAAGGAGAGAGGAGGAAAGAAAGAAAGGAGAGGAAAGGAGGAGGGGAGCAGAAGACAGAATTCCAGTTTTCTGTCTTTGATGATGTCATAATTCTGTCTTTGATGATGTCATAATTCTGTCTTTGATGATGTCAGAATTCTGTCTTTGATGATGTCAGAGTTCTGTCTTTGATGATGTCAGAATTCTGTCTTTGATGATGTCAGAGTTCTGAGAACAAATGGAACATTCCATGAAGAAGGTCAGAGCTAAAGAAACATCAGTGTCTCTAATCCTCTTTCATAGACCTCCATTCAACAAACAAACATTGTAGACGTAGTTTTCTTCTCCTCTTGAGGACAGACCTGACAAAGCTTGACTTTGGACTTTGGACTAATCTGCATCATGATGTTGTTATTTCAGCAAACTGAAGACCCGTTAATTACAAGAACATCACAAGAACACCAGTTCCTGTTTCAGGTTCATACCGCTGAAGGAAGCCAGAGGGAAGCCTCTGTGGAACTGATTACAGTGAAGCTGAGACTCAGTAGAAATAGACAAGAGATCTTGTTGCTGTTTCAACATGCTTAATATCCGTAAACCAGAGGGAAAATTGTCTCTTTTTCACTGAAGTAAGCCAGAGTGAAGCCTCTGTGGAACTTTCTACTTACAACGAAGCTGAGACTCACCACAGACAGGCGCTCTGCAGACACATTTAAAGAGGCTCTTTGTTTCTGATCTGAACACACGGTCGCTTCTCAAGCAGCTCTTTGACTGTAAACAAGGCAAAACATTATGCTGGTTAAGAGTGACCAGAAATGATGCCAAATGTTCGTCTGCATTGTCGTGTTTTGAAGTTTAAGAAGGGCCACTGTGCAGGCGGCCATATTGGATGAACAAACAGCAGCCACAAAGCCTTCTTTACCCAGCATGGGTCAACAACAAGCGCTCGTGTTCCAGCTTCATGCCTGTGGAGTCTCAAACAGACAACAATAGTCAGAGTTCTCCGTCTCGTATGGATCACCAAGTCATCTGTGATTAATAAACGAGGCTCATTATGCATTATGAATGAGCCACAGGGTAAAATGAAGTGCACATGTCGTCTTTGAGCATGCTCTGGACCCTGAAACCCTCAGTGTGTGTGTGTGCTTGTGTGTGTTTGTGTTGTTTTGCTGACACACAGCAGTCTGTTCTCTGCTCTGGATTAGCGTCTGTAACACTGAGGATTCAGGCGGCGGCTCGGTAATCTATTGTGCTAATCTGCTGCCAGTGTGCAGAGAGATCATTAGCCAGATCAGGAGCAGATCTGGATTTATGCAACTACCAGGTGTTGGTGCGTGTGTGTGTGTGTGTGTGTGTGTTGGCGTGTGTGTGTGAGATCATTACGCAGTAGGTTAACAAGTTGGATAAACAAGTTAGTCAATGGATGGAAAGAGTGAGGCAGCGGGTAGCAGCACAGAGGAGGGATTGATGGATGAGTGTGTGTGAGTGTGTTAGATTGATTTTTCACGTTCATGTTCCGGTGCTTCGTTCAGTGTCTGTGTCAGAGGTCAAAGGTCAGCGTGTGGTCAGAGGTTCTCTGCACCGTGAAGAGTTTGGAGGACGTCTATCCTCTGACTCTCTACGTTTAGAACGAATTAAACTCTGCTCAGTTTGTTTTTGTCCTTAAAGACAGTCCAGCTTCTGTTTCAGTCTGTTGAAGCCGCCATGAGGAGCATGTTAATGTCCACATTCCACCAGATCCGTATCCGATCCGTCACAGCACCGGATCTGATAGGTTTCTATTCTAGTCAATGTGTTAACTTCCACTGGATCCACTCCGTTGCGTTCCGGCTGCGTCTCTGATCCGGCAGGTCGGAGCCCTCCGGATCAGATACACAAGACTTCTACGACGCATCAATCTCAACAGAGCAGATGGAGCGGGACAGGAAGTTAGGTTTCACCAAAACCAAATGAAAACATCCGGTTAATTTTCAGAATAAAACACTCTGTGTTATCACCAGATCGTATTTCACCAAACCAAAGTCATGATGAGCGGAGCCAGGCCTGGAGTCAACAGGTCAGAGGTTTTCAGAGGACCAGAAAGACAACATGGATGATGAGGAGAGGAGGAGGAGGAGGATCCTTGATTCAGGGATTACAGAAGGGGAAACCTCGGTCACATGACTCCAGATGTCCGGTGGGTGTTGACGAACACAAGAGCATGGAGCCAGACTGCAGCAGCTCTGATGGAAGTCCGATGTAAGAACACACAGGAGGCGTCCCAGACATGGCCTTGACTGTCGTTCATTACAACACACTGCATGCAATATGACAGTTAAGGTTCAGGGCTGGCGGGTCCCGACACCCTAAGTCCGCTTGATCGGGCGATAATCGAGCTTGTAACGTAAAGTCTGACGTCAGCATTATGTTGAAGGACTGGTGACACCAAAGCTGCTTTTGTTTCAGGCGAATGCGTCTCCACACATGTCTGCAGAAATCAGTATTAAGAAAAACTCTATCTCTCTACCTTCATGGACGAAAAGACCAATTCATATTTTCACGTGACATCACACACTTATAGACCCGCCCCCCTTGAGGACAAGAAAGGAGCTGGACCGCAGCAGATCTGGTGGAAGTCAGATGTTAGAAACAAACAAAATCGTCTTTGCTGAAGTCAAAATCAAGCCGAAGCTCTCCTGAAGGTTTAATCTTTGAGTGTAGGGTGTTGACATCATGACTCTGTTTGTTGAATAACTCCGGCTACTTTTGGGACTCTTTGCTAGACAGTCGCTGTGTCTCTCCATCTTTCATCCCCTTGCTGCTGAGGTTGTGAGTGACGGCTGGCCTCAGTCATGAGGGGAACACTCTCTCTACAGAGAAGTGGAGCGATCCCCAAACTTTAAGATGATTCATCTTTTTTTAGAAGTAAATCAAGGATCGGAAACAGACCGGACATGAATCTGGTGGAAGTCCAACGTCAGATTTACTCTGACTGTCACATGACTCCAGCTATCCGGCGGTCTTACTCCATGCTGCATTCTGAAAAGACAACCGGTGGGTGTTCATGGTTCTGTTCAGTGTCAGCTGGTTAATTCTCTGCTGCATTGATAACATCTTAAAATATAACATATAACATAGCTCCGCCTACTTTTGTTGAATAACTCCGCCTACTTTTGGGACTCTGCTCTGGATGATGTTGTGAGTGACGGCTGGCCTCCATCATGAGGGGAACACTCTCTCTTCTGATAAGTGTTGCAATCCCCCAAACTCTAAGACCATCCCAGCGTTGAAAGGAACCCCTGTCTTACATCGAGGTCGGTGGATTCCCATAAATGAAATAATGGAAAGCAGCTTGCGTGCTTAAAGACGTGAGAGAGTGAGAGATGAACTCTGTGCGTGCATCTGATATTCTTTGTTTTGGTTAAACACGGCTGCAGCCTGGAGCGCCGTGCACGCACGGATCTGCAGAGACACAAACTTCTCACAGTTTTCAGATTACAGACATCGACCACAGATCGTCTTCCTTAACCACGATCGGTTCTCTCAAAGGTCAACGTTAGACATGTTGAAACTATAACAAAGGGTCACACACACGGTGGCTGTTGTTCGTCTGTGTTCAGGATCTGTGTCGTGCTGAAAGGTTGATAAAGAGAGGAGAGCGAGCGGCTGTAAACACTTCACCTGCTCTCCATGTCTGTGGAAACAATGACCTCTTGTTTCACGTCCTTTCCTCTCTCTCTCTCTCCTCACCACTTGTTGCCTCTCAGTCCTCTTTTCATCTCATCCTGTATTATTTAACTCCTGTTTTCCATTCTCTCTGGTTTCTGTGTTTTCCCCCTCCTGTCATCTTTTTCTCATTTTCTTAATTCGTCTCATCTGACCTTTCCTCCGCGTCTCGTCTCCTCTCCTCTCCCCGCAGCTTTTTTGTCTTTTCTCTCCATCTGTGCTGAGATTTCTTTCCCCTGGCAAGCGACTCAGCGATGGAGAGAATGATCAAATCAGGGCTAAAGAGAGGAAAAAGAAGTCAAACAAACCGGAGAGAAAAAGAGGGAGAGGGGGAGCTTAAATCAGGCTGTGGATTACCAGCGATGGAGGCCAAACACGGCGCTGCATTAGAGGCTCTGACGAGGTCGCGGTTGTGGTTTCCTGGACGGCGTTGACATTGGAAACATGCACATACGTGACACACACATACACGCTCGTATGCACAAAACAACAGATTAGTTACGACATGCACGGCGACGTCAGCGTGCCCAAATGTCCGTGCCCCCCCCACCCCACCCCGCCTGGCTCCGTCCACCTAAATACCCGCTGACCTGCTTTCTCTAAGCTCCGGCCTCCTCGCTGACCAGCTGAATGAAAACCACGATCTGTGGGACGGTTATGTGATAAAGAAGAACCGCGTTCACTGGAAACTGTGACCTCACTCTGTGCGTGTGTGTGAGTGTGTGAGTGTGTGTGTGTGTCCTGGGAGCTGTAGGAGTGTTGGAATTGGAAATCGATATGTGTTTGTGTTGTGAATTGGACGAGGGAACAATTTATCTCCCTCTCTGTCTGAGGTAATCACTGCTGCGTTTGTCACATCCCCATCTGTGCGCTGTGAAGTGGGCTCATTAGTTTTGATTTCTGCGGCTTTATGTCGGGGCGTAGACCGCAGCATGGACAGCAGAGACATGTACCAACATCCAGCCACTCATAAATCCTCCCTCTCCATGACTGAGTCTGAAATGAAACAGAAAGATCTCTGAATGAATGGATGAGACAGCTGTCAGCAGAGACGCTTATCTGCTCTTCACTGGGCCACACATGACGTGCTCATTAGAGGTGTAACCATTCTTTTTAACAACGATGTGATTGGTTTCATGATTCGAGGTTGCTGATACCATTAAAGGACGATATTGGCGAAATGTATGATATTGAAAAGCTTGAAGTACAGAGTTGCACTCAGGATAGCCGAGGATCCAAGGTTTGAGCGTCTGCCATGCACACACAAGGAAACATATGCTGATGATTGTTTAGCCCAAAGAGTAACACAGCACAAGTGTTACATCCTGGCTACTGTGGATTGAGATCTAAAGAGGAGGATCAGGAAGATCTCTGGCGTCCCCATCATGTACATCTCAAACCACAGGTACAACGTTGAACGGATGCCTGATGACTATGGTGCTCCAAGGTTCTAATAATCTTACAACAGGGCCAGAGCTGTAAATAGAGTGATATCCCCGTGTTGAATATCATTTTTCCTCCGTGTGTTTCTTTAAAGATATTGTGAGATTTTGAGGTCTGATGGGATCAGGTGTGTTTGCTTGAACTGCAAATGACTTCTTTAGTTCTGTTCTTTTTAAACATTTTGCTACAAGAAAGAAAAAAAAAAGGATGATATCGGTTCATTTAGAACGATACCATCCAAAATCGATTCAGTAACTTTTTATCCAAAACTTCATCCAGTGTGACTGTGAGATAAAGACCTTGATCCTGGACAGTCCTGGAGTCCTGTTGTTTCTTGTAAGGGGATCAGGTATGAGTTAATGATGGATATAGGTGTTGTGTGTAATCCCATGGTGCCTTAGTAGGTGGTTGGATAGATTTGTGGTGTTGCCGTGGTAACTTTACTTGACCTTTACATATCCTACAAACAGCGAGCAACTTATTTACAACATCTCCATCTTTGCAAAAGCTCAAAGTGTTTCCACACACTGGACCGCAGTGGTGGCTTGATCATTCCTCGCTTACCGGCTTCTCCTCTGCCGTCGGCCTCCACGTCCGTTTTGACTTTGGTGGCCAAACTGGGGCGCTGACTGTTGAAGGGTTGGCCAGGCGTGGAAAACATTAGGGGCTTACCCCAAACCTAGGAGGGTTACTTCAATAATCACATCGACTTTAACTTCTTTTCATAAAATAATTTAACAAATGTTACATTTTTGTAGATTTCTAATGTTAACATTAAAAATGTAACTGGACAGAGTGTCAACATTTAAATCTGCTGAACTCTTTAAGGACTCAAAATGAAGATGCATCAACAAAAATAATATTCAAATCCACAGAAACTCCTGTCTGCAGCTCGCTGAAACACAGCAGCTGATTTGAATATAAGTAATGCCTCTGACATGACAAACAGCCAATCATGGTTAAGAATTTCAGGGTGGCCAATCAGTTTTCAGAGGTGGCCATGGCCACCCCCTGGCTTCTCCTCTGCCGTCCGCCATGCTATGTTTTGTTGTCTGCTGGTGCGTGGTGATGGCGTCACAGACAGGCAGCCTGAATTGAGTAACATTTAATGTCTTTATCATTAAAAGTGTAAAAAATCCACATCCATATAAAGTCTGCCGTGCTTAAATCACATGTTATTTCCTAGTATCCATACAATCGATTTATTACCTTTTAAAACGATGTTAGATCCATATATGGCGTCTGAAAGGCCAACTTGCCGAGCACAGATCGATGCAGTCGGATCAGAGGAATATAAATCAATACATCCATGTAGTGGATGAATCGTTACACCCCTAGGAGAAAATAATCCCACTTCTCAGCTGATTTAAATCTTTACTTTATGAGTCCCTGGTCTCAATCTTTAGCTTCAGGTCTTCTTTGAAACAGCATGATGATTATTTTGTGCATTAGGATCACATTCAGAGTCAAACTGACCAGAAAGGAGGGGAGGAAACACGGCTACCTGTGAGCAGTCACTATCACAGCAACCTTTAGACCGGGTAGAGGTGTCGCAATGCAAACGTCTTCATTGTCCAAATATGGTCGTCTCTGATTCCAACAATCCCAAAATGGCAGAGACCAAAATACCAAACTTATGTCTTGAAAACAGCTGATCAAAACATGTCTCCTAATTTAAGGAGTCACTGTACAAAGAAGCAGGATATGTATTTACCTGAGTGGAGTTAAAGTACCTGTACATTCCTGTAAATATGATATTTACTGACGTGTTTTGTTGTTGTTCCTCTCTGCAAAGTGAAAGAACATTTCCTGATTCATGCACCATAAAGCTTATAAAAGAGGAAACACAGGATGTAGAGACAAAGCTTCACGGTCGTTTCTTCATGCCGGAGCCTTCACCAGATGTTCAGGTGTGACGCTGAGCGGTGGATGATCCGCACACGGTCTTATAAGTGTGTTTGTCCTCTTTATATTGGATGTTTTCCTCCTCGTTCAAGGCCGTTCATCTCAAACCCTTCCACATCCTGAAGAGCCTTCACCACAGATACATGTAGCTCGTATCCGTGCACAGAACAAACTGTGATGGATGGAGTCAGCAGCTCTCAGAGCTTCATGTAATTACTGCTGTCATCTCAGCTCAGACCATCACAGCTCATTACAGAGACTGAAGAGCTATTATCTGTCAGAGAGACACGCTGGGGCTCTAATGAAAGGTAACTTAACATTGACATTTGCTCACTGAGCGGAGACGGAGCTGTCAATCAATCTGTCACCGGCTGCAGAGGCCGGAGGCGGGGGAAATGAGAGTATAGACGGGCTGCAGAATACGTGTGTGTGTGAGTGCGTATAATCTCTACACTCTGAGATGGGGAATCCAGAAACAGACGTGATGAAGAGGGGATTTCTTCCTTGGCTTCAGGATATGAAATAAAACTTCTACCTCTGTACCCTTCGGTCCAACAGACACACCTGTAGAGTCTGTTTTGTGAGAAATGTTAATTGCATTAGGCATTTTTCGACCGGATGAAAATTACCACTGAACTCCGCTTTTGGGGGTGGAGCCTGCAATGTTGAACGTGTCTGATTGGTAGATTAACCTGCAGTGTTTCTATTCCGCCCTCCGTCCACAATAACATCACACACATCTGTGATTCACTTTTTTGTTAAATTTTTTTTTTTCAATTTTTTTTTTTCAAATTTCTTTTTTCAAATTTTTTTTTGTCCAATTTTATTTTTGTCAAAAAAAAAAAATTTCAAAAAAATTTTTTTTTCAATTTTTTCTTTTTTTCAATTTCAAATTTTTTTTTTCAAAACATTTTTTGTCAATTTTTTTTTGTCAATTTTATTTTTGTCAAAACATTTTTTTTCTAATTTTTCCAAAACCATTCAGTCTTTGTTTTTTCCATCTGTGATTCTCTTGATTTCTCTTTCTTTCATTAGTTTTTATTTGTTCTATCTTGTTTGTATGTGTGTGTACTTTTCAAAAGAAGAAGCTGTGATTCTCTTGATTTAGCAGCTTGTAACAGTAGTCTTCTCTCAGCCCACCGTGAATGCGTCTCTCCTCCCGGTGTTCCGGTTTTAAAAGTGACCCTGTAAACTGGAGACCTTCAGCTGAACGTGTCAGTGTTTGTGGAGTTTACACAGCTGTTGAAACACAGAGGGAGTTCCTGGGAATGCAAACTAGTTTAGTTTTTATTAAGATTTCAAAATATCCTCATCAGATATTTAATGATGGTCTAAAGACGTTTATGAGGGATGCATCCGGCTGAGAGTCTCCAGTTAACAGGGTCGCTCTTTAAACCAAAACACCGGCCGATCTCTGCCACGACTTTTTGAGTTCAAAAGGATTTTAAAGCCGTGTTTTTTTTTGTCCAAATTTTTTTTTGTCAAAAATTTTTTTGGTCAAATTTTTTTTTTGTCAAATTTTTTTTTTTCCAATATTTGTTTTTCAAATTTTTTTTGTCAAATTTTTTTTGTCAAATTTTTTTTGTCAAATTTTTTTTGTCAAATTTTTTTGTCAAATTTTTTTGTCAAATTTTTTTTGTCAAATTTTTTTTGTCGAATTTTTCTCTTAAAATTTTTCTCTTAAAATTTTTCTCTTAAAATTTTTCTCTTAAAATTTTTCTCTTAAAATTTTTCTCTTAAAATTTTTCTCTTAAAATTTTTCTCTTAAAATTTTTCTCTTAAATTTTTTTTCAAAACATTTTTTGTCAAAAACATTTTTGTCAAAATTTTTTTTTTTTCAATTTTTTTCCAAAAACCATTCACAGTCATTGTTTTTTTCCATTTGTGATTCTCTTGATTTCTCTTTCTTTCATTAGTTTTTATTTGTTCTATCTTTTTTGTATGTGTGTGTACTTTTCAAAAGAAGAAGCTGTGATTCTCTTGATTTAGCAGCTTGTAACAGTAGTCTTCTCTCAGCCCACCGTGAATGCGTCTCTCCTCCCGGTGTTCCGCTTTTAAAAGTGACCCTGTAAACTGGAGACCTTCAGCTGAACGTGTCAGTGTTTGTGGAGTTTACACAGCTGTTGAAACACAGAGGGAGTTCCTGGGAATGCAAACTAGTTTAGTTTTTATTAAGATTTCAAAATATCCTCATCAGATATTTAATGATGGTCTAAAGACGTTTATGAGGGATGCATCCGACTGAGAGTCTCCAGTTAACAGGGTCGCTCTTTAAACCAAAACACCGGCCGATCTCTGCCACGACTTTTTGAGTTCAAAAGGATTTTAAAGCCGTGTTTTTTTTTGTCCAAATTTTTTTTTGTCAAAATTATTTTTTGTCAAAAAAATTTTTGGTCAAAATAATTTTTTGTCAAAAAATATTTTTGTAAAAAAAAAAATTTTCCAATATTTTTTTTTCAAATTTTTATTGTCAACTTTTATTTTCAAATTTTTTTCAAAATATGTTTTTCAAAACATTTTTTGTCAAAAAATTTTTTGTCAAAAATGTTTGGGGTTTTTTTCAATTTTTTTCCAAAAACCATTCACAGTCATTGTTTTTTCCATCTGTGATTCTCTTGATTTAGCAGCTTGTAACAGTAGTCTTCTCTCAGCCCACCGTGAATGCGTCTCTCCTCCCGGTGTTCCGCTTTTAAAAGTGACCCTGTAAACTGGAGACCTTCAGCTGAACGTGTCAGTGTTTGTGGAGTTCACACAGCTGTTGAAACACAGAGGGAGTTCCTGGGAATGCAAACTAGTTTAGTTTTTATTAAGATTTCTAAATCTCCTCATCAGATATTTAATGATGGTCTAAAGATGTTTATGAGGGATGCATCCGGCTGAGAGTCTCCAGTTAACAGGGTCGCTGTTTAAACCAAAACACCGGCCGATCTCTGCGATCACGGCTTTTTGAGTTCAAAAGGATTTTAAAGCCGTGTTGAAACGTCTTTGCTACTCGCGCTTATCTCCTCTCACGTGTTGATTCAGTGAATCCATCTGTGATGAAATATAGCACCATCTAAAACAGACCAGCTGAGTCTCTTCATGCTAACAGGCTAACTGTTGTGTTGCTCATAATGATACCTGCCTGTCCGTCTGCTTCTATGGGGTCATCTGTGATGAATGGCATTCCTCTTTGTGTTACTGCCCTCTACTGGTCTGGTGGTGTAGTGCATTTACTTTTTTCCTCCATATGTCACTGGCCTGATTTACACAATCTACCCGGGACTTCAGCCCGCGGTCAAAACACAGACAACAATGGGGGACCAGGAACCTTTTAGTTCAGGGGAAAGTAGTTCTGGGGGCTAAAAGACCCTGGAACTCTTGGTCCAAATGCACCTATTGTAAGAAATGAACTGGACTTGTGGATGCTGGACACTCGATCCCGTTCTGACCTCTCTGTCTTTGTGTTTTCCCAGGATCCCTCGGTGCAGAAGATGGGCGGAGGCAGAAAGAAGACGGTGTCCTTCAGCAGCATGCCGTCAGAGAAGAAGGTGGGTCACAGTCTCAGATCTTTAGAATGAAATCTGTCAGACGTGTTTAAGTGAACTCAAGCTGATTCTCTCTCCCAGGTGAGCAGTGCCGCAGACTGCTTGGCGTTCATGCAGGGCGGCTGCGAGCTGAAGAAGATCCGGCCCAGCTCGAGGGTGTACTGCCGGTTCTACACGCTGGACTCGGACCTGAGCTGCCTGCGCTGGGAGCCGTCCAAGAAGGACGGAGACCGAGCTCGACTCGACGTCTCCAGCGTCCGAGAGGTCCGCACGGGGAAGAGCACCGAGACCTTCCTGCATAACGGACCGCTGTCTGAACACCTGGCTGAGGAGGCGGCGTTCTCCATCATACACGGAGACGAGTACCAGGTACTGACGCTCAGTCTGATCCTCAACACTCACAGATTTTAATCAGAGCTTTGTACTTACATGTTTCCTCTCCACAGTCTCTGGACTTGGTTGCGTTGTCAGCAGACGTGGCCAACATCTGGGTGACAGGGCTCCGCTACCTGCTGGCCCACCCCTCTGTGATTGGAGGAGCTGGAGGAGGAGGAGGAGGAGGACTCCTGGGTGAAGGAGGTTTGGCTGTAGATGGAAGCCTGGGGAGCAAGATGAGGAGCGAGTGGCTCGAAGCAGAGTTCGCCGAGGTGGATGAATCTGGAAACGGCATCGTGTCTGAGGACGTGGCCGTCTCTACGATCTGTAAACTGAACCCTGGAATCAAGGAGGCTAAGGTGAGGAGACGTGATGTTCTATTATTAACAAAGACCGGATCAGATCCAGTCCCCTCTTCCAGACTGGACTCAGTCTGATCTCATCTTAATCCACCATGAGCAGAGCACTTTGCAGCATTTAGCAAGTTACAGTGGCAAGGACAAACTTCCTTTAACAGGCAGAAACCTCCAGCAGGACCAGACTCATGTTAGACACACATCTGCTGAGACCGTGTTGGAGAGAGGGATAGAGGGAGATGAAGAGAGAGAGAGAGATGATAGTGGGGAGACGGATAGTAGTAGTTGTAGCAGCTGGAGTCTGGACCACGTCCACAGCAGCAGAGATCCAGAGGAACCTACGAGACAAGGGAGCTCAGGGACTCCAGAAAGGTCTAAGAAAAGAGAGAAGAGAGGGAGACCAGAAGAAAGAAAAAGAGGAGAAGAAATGGAGAAGGAAAGGATAGAAGGAAAGGACGGGATGAGGAAAGGAGACATTAAGGAGGAGGAAACATAGAAAGAAGCAGGATGGAAGGAATGAAAGGAAAGAAAGCAAGAAAGGAAGGAATGAGAGGAAAAAGAAATGAAAGAAGGAAGGGAGAAATGAAAGAAAGAAGGAAGGAAGGAAGGAAATAAAAAGAAGGAATTAAAGGAAAAATGAATGAAACGAAAGACGAGAAAGAAGTAAAGAAAGAAAGAGAGAAAGAAAGAAAGAAAGAAAGAAAGAAAGAAAGAAAGAAAGAAAGGATGAATAACAGACCCCAAAAAAGGAATCTACAGCAGAGATCCAGAGGAACCTACGAGACAAGGGAGCTCAGGGACTCCAGAAAGGTCTATGGTTAGTAACTTTAATGGGACAGGAAGAGTTAAAGTGAGAGACAGGCAGAGAGAGGAGAGAGAGGGAAAGACAGGATCCCAGTGTGTCAGTCTAAGCCTATAGCAGCAGAACTAAGACCTGGTCCAAGCCTGATCCAGCTCTAACTATAAGCTTTATCAAAAAGGAAAGTTTGAAGCCTACTCTTAAAAGTAGAGAGGGTGTCTGCCTCCCGGACCCTGACTGGTGGATGATTCCAAAGGAGAGGGGCCTGATAACTGAAGGCTCTACCTCCCATACTACTTTTAGAGACTTTAGGTACGAGGAGCAGGCCTGCATGTTGGGAGCGTAGAGTTCTAGAGGGGTAATAGGGCACTATGAGCTCTTTAAGATATGAAGGTGTCTGAGCATTAAGAGCTTTGGAGGTCAGAAGGAGGATTTTAATTCTAGACTAGATTTCATGTGCTCAGGACTTGAGCTGCATCGTTTTGGACCAGCTGATGAGTCTTTAGAGACTTATTAGGTCTCTGCAGCCTGATAAAGGCAACAAATACATGGACTAGTTTCTCTGTGTCGCTCTGAGACTTATAATATTTACATTTCTCTATCACAGAGTTATTTTGCAGCCGTTACAGAGTTATTTGGTCCACATATTAGGATCCAAATACTTCCTGAAGCACCACTCTAAGAGAAAAATATTGACACAGCTAAAGCAAAGGGACCCAGCTGTCTCGAATCATCAACACTCAAAACATTCACCACAGACTGACAGAAGGCAAAGATACACATCACGACGGCGGCGGCGGCGTGTCAAAACAGCAGACGACTCTGAGTCTGTATTCACCTCAGAGCGAGCAGGTGCGTTTCTTCCTGTGTTTGGAGCAGCACGTTTGAATTCCTGGTGACAGGCGGCTCTTTGCTCGCGTTGGCTCGGCCGTCTGATGTACCGTCTCACACGGGTCAGACACTTCTCCCACTCTCCTCCTCCTCCTGCACTAGCTGCCGTCTGAGCTGCACGCAGACACAAAGAGAGCTCAGAAGTCTGCGTAAGCTCCGAGAGGTGAGCCGACTGCCGACTACCTGCAGGAGCTCAGACATATTTTCACTGAGGTGGCATCAGAGAGGAGAGAGGAGAAGAAAAGGAGGAAGCAGACCGAAACAAAGACGTGAAAGATAGGGAGGTAGATTCAAGAAGAGAGTCATACTTTGTGTCGTTCGATTCATTTGGGTCACTTTAATATCCTTTATGGAAAAAGGTTACAGAAGTTTAATCAAGACGTTTCTGCCTCACTGAATCAGAGCGGACTAATCCTGAAACCTCGTCTACTCTCTGTCAGACCGAGCCGAGCGGCAACCTTTAGGTGAGATATTAAGGCAACGCTGGAATGAAACAAACTGCAGTTCCTACAGCGGCCACTAGAGGCTGTCTCCTGAAGTGAGTCAGTAGAGTTGAGACTTTTAGCCCCAGGAACTACTCCTCCAGGAACTAAATGGTTCCTGTGGCGCCATTGTTGTTGGATTCACCAAAAACAGATGAATAGTACGTCAGAGTAAGGGCTCTGTAACCTGCTATTTACAGTGAAGCTGAGACTCCCTAGAAACAGATGAATACTACGCCAGAGTGAAACATCTGTGTAAAACCAACATTTCCTGGACCATTGGACAGTACTCATATGCATGATCACAGACTGCAGAGCTTTAGAACATGACCTTTAATAACCTTGATTTCACCCCTCGTCCACATATGATCATGCCTCACTGCAGGAAGAATACTCTGACAGGACTTTAAACGTCTACACACCTCTGTCGTTCCCTCTCATGTTTCCAGTCTCACCTTGTTCCTCTGTTTCCCGTCCTCAGGTGCGTCTCCGCTTCAAAGAGATCCAGCGCAGTAAGGAGAAGCTGACCTCCCACGTGACCCGTGAGGAGTTCCAGGAAGCGTACTGCGAGCTCTGCACCCGGCCGGACGTGTACTTCTTACTGGTCCAGCTGTCGAAGGACCGAGAGTGCCTGGACCCGCAGGACCTCCGCCTCTTCCTGGAGACGGAGCAGGGTCTTTCTCTGGCGACCACAGAGGGCTGCTGGGAGCTGCTGAGGCGCTACGAGCCGTCCGCTCATGGGAAGGAGAGAGGGCTGCTGGGACTGGACGGATTCGCCCGGTACCTGCAGTCTCCGGAGTGTCAGCTGCTCGACCCCGAGCACCTGGGAGTGTGTCAGGACATGAACATGCCTCTGTCCCACTACTACATCAGGTGAGAGAGGACTATTAGGAAATCAGAGCCACTGAGTTAGAGCATGAAAAAGATTGAGTCAAAGCAGAATTAAAGGCTCCAGCTGCAGAATACGAGACAGTGATAAGTTGCAGGTTGCACCAAAGTGCAGAAAGATCATGTAACAAAACAGTTATTGGAGCCTAAAGCCTAAAAGGTTTATCCTTCTGTGTTGACTCTGCATCTCTGTACAACACTTCGCAGTGTGATTTCTATGCCCAACAGATCGCCTGTTTCCAGTCCTGCTAGGTTTTCTGCTTGCTTGTCTACAGGGAACTATGAGGACTCAGAGCGTGTTATTATTATTAGTTTTATCTATCCTTTATTTAGCAGGGAGGACCCACTGAGACCGAGGTCTTTTTCAGGGGTGCCCTGCAGCAATACAATTAATACACAGTTAAAATAGTCACAGATACTTTAACAACACATTCATACTGTTCTGAGATGCTTTCATGTTTTAAAACAATTGCAAGTACTTTTTTTAAGTAGCTCAGACACTACCTCTTTAAAAATGCAAAGCTATTAATGAAATAAAAGAAAAGAATCATAATAAGACACATACAAATAATCAAAGTTAGTGAACCGGTCCTGGGAAATGAGCAGAAACTTTAAGTTTCCCTAAATCCACCGCAGTTAGGGAAATAGAAGAATGACAACAAGCGGTCGTCTTCAGCGGTGGATGTGAAGACAGGGACACACGAGCACAGCGGTGCAAAGAGCAGAGAGACAGCTATACAGACAGATTACAGGCAGTGATTATCAAACAAGCTAACAGCTAACAGGGCGAAGAGAGGAGTTCTCTCAGACGTTAGGAGACGGAGTAAAGAGAGAAGAAGAAAGAAACGTACTTTATTAATCCCCAGGGGGGAGATTCAATTTTTCCACTTGTTATTTTTTTTCAGTCATGCTACACATACAGTTTGTTGTATATACATACAATTTAATGCACACACATGCACTTAGGGAGAGATGTCAGAGTGAGGATGCTGCCATCAACCAACGCACCTCAAGCAGCTGGGGGTTCGATGCCTTGCTCCAGCCACTTGTCAAAGTTTGTCCATGCTGGGACTCGAACCAGCGACCCTCTGGTTGCCAAGCCAAGCCCCTATGGACTGAGCTACTGCTGCCCCTGTAGTGTTGTTGAATATGTGTGGGCTTGACTCAGGTATTTATCCAAGTTAACCCCGCCCACTTTAACCTAGCGTTAGAATGTTATCAAAAACTTGACTGAGAATATTTGAAAAATTGAATAAAGTTTGGTTCTACATTTTTCAGATGTATAATATAGTAAGTACTTCTGATTATGAATATCATAGAAAGCTTTTGTTGATTTGGGTTACCAGAGGCTTAAAAAGCCAAGGAGTAAGAATAAGTTTTAAGGCAAGGCAGCTTTATTTGTATAGAGCATTTCATACAGGAGGGCAACTCAATGTGCTTTACATTAACACATTAAAAACATTGGAGACATTCAGACAGGCATAAAAGAACACAATTAAAACAACAAATATAATAAAACAGAAAAGAAAAGGAAAATTAGAAATATGTTAAAAGTACATTTGAATGTTAATTTAAAGAGAGTTAAAATAATCTAAGATAGGAAGGCAGTGGTAAATAAAAAAGTCTTAATCTTTGATTTAAAGAGGTGAGAGTTGGAGCAGACCTGCAGCTTTCAGGGAGTGTGTTCCAGATATGTGGAGCATAATGACTAAACGCTGCTTCACCATGTTTCCTTCTGACTCTAGGGACTGAAAGCAGACCAGGACCTGAGGACCTCAGAGGTCCAGGTGGTTCATACAGTAGTAGCAGATCAGCCTAAACCATTCAGGTCTTTATAAACCATCAGCAGGATTTTAAAGTCTATTCTCTGACAGACAGGAAGCCAGTGTAGAGATCTAAGAACTGGAGGGATGTGGTCTACTTTGTTGGTCCTTGTTAGGACGTGATTTAAAATTTGGTAATGTCAGGAACGATCTAACATAAGGGGGCAGCTCGATCCATATTTACCAGGTTATCACTGGTTTATATCTTCCAGGAAAATGATCTCACTTCAAACTATAAAAGAAATGATGTTCGATTAGAAGAACTGTCTGCATGAACTGACATGACACCATGAGTACAAACATCCAGGGTCTTTAGTCTGTATGAGCTCTGCAGGATTGTTAACTTTAGAAGAGCTGCAGTTAAAGAGATCAATCAGACTCTAACTAAGGAACATGAATGATCTTTATGTCTCATGTAGACAATAACAGTCCCACAGCTTCCTCTCTCTGACACTCTTTATCTTCTTTAAAGTAAAACCCTCACAGGAAGCCGACTCTCTGATTTATTCTCTTAATATTTCTGTTTTCTTTGAGCAGCTGTCAGCGTCCTCTGACAGATGGTTCGTCTTACTCACTGCTCTCTGCGTCCGCCGCTGAATCAAACCTGGAGTAATGTTTGATTTTAAACACGACATACGCTTCTTCAAACTGTTGGCAGTGTTTGAGAGTTAATCATCAGTATGTCTTTAAATCTTCAGTGTCTGTTATTAGAATGATTCTTCTCTGACGGCTGATATCTGAGGGTTGTGTTCTGTCTCTCAGCACGTCGTACCGCTCCTACCTGCTGGACGATCAGGTCCACGGCAGGGCGGATCTGGGAGGTCTGATTAAAGCTCTGCAGTCCGGCTGTCGCTGCGTGGAGCTGGGAGTGACGGACGGCCCCGAGGGCGAGCCTCTCCTCGGGGTGGACTACGGGCCGGACATCCCTCGCCATCATCATCACCACCATCATCACCACCATCACCACGCCCCCGTCACCATCCGCTCAGCTCTGGAGGTGGTGAACAAGTACGCCTTCCTGACCTCGCAGTACCCGCTCCTGATCTACCTGTGTCAGCGCTGCTCTCCGGGGCAGCAGCGTACGATGGCGCAGCACCTCAGGAAAGTGTTCGGCACGCGTCTTTACACGCCGGAGGCACTTCCTGTCAGCCTGGGGGGGCGGGCCACGACTTTACCCTCCCCCGAGCAGCTGAAAGGACGCATCCTCATCGTGGGGAAGAAACTCCCGCCGGACCAGGACGGGTCGGACGGGGAGGTCTCCGAGGAGGACGAGGAGATCGGAGGAGGCGGGCCGCTGGCTGGTCGGAGGATGACCATCCCAGGTGAGGAAGAACTGGGCGTGGTCTTAGTGGTGCCTCCGCCCTCTCAGCCCAGGAAGCTCCGCCTCCATAAAGACCTCTCTGACCTGGTGGCGATTGCTCGCACTGGAAGCCGCAACTTCTACGCCCAGAGAGCGAGTCACAAGCAGGCGCAGCAGCAGTCCCCGCCCAGCAGCCCCTCCTCGCCCGGCACGCCGGTCCCCGAGCTGCCTTACTGGACTCTGTGCTCGCTGGGGGAGGGCGAGGCCGGGCGACTCACCACAGAGAGCCCGGAGGACCTTGTAATGTTCACAAAGCGCACTCTGACCCGGGTACGGCCCAGCTCAGTGCGTCTGGACTCCAGTAACCCGAACCCACAGGGGTACTGGAAGGGAGGGGTCCAGCTCGTGGCCTTGAACCAGCAGACCCCCGGCGCCATGCTGGACCTGCACAGAGGACGGTTCTCTCAGAACGCAGGGTGTGGTTACGTCCTCAGACCGGCCGTGATGAGGGACGAGGTGTCGTATTTCAGCGCTCACACTCAGGGCTGCGTGCCGGGCGTCCCGGCTCAGACTCTGAGGATCAAGGTGAGGACGCTTCAGTGTTTTATTAGATCACAGCATGAATCCACAAAGATCAGACGGGTTGGTGACAGATCTGAAACATGATTATTCAAACAAACTTAAAGTATCTGATCTGGTCTTTATTAAACCTCTCTTTATAATAATGATGGATTTTAGTTTCACAAGGATTCACAGAGTTTTAAATCCAGCCGATAACTCTTTAAACTTTGATCCTGATTCCTCTTATTGATACCTCGGATCATTTCTCTTTGGCTGATCGTGTTTTTGTTTTGGAGTCTGACTTTTTATGCCCGAGGTTGTTTCCACACAGAGGGGACATTTTTCCTCCATATATATGTATTCTACCAAAAAACACCCACGCACACAGCTCTGGTTTCTAAAGGATGACATTGCAAAATAAAAGCCCCTTGAAATTTAAAAAATAGAGATCATTTCTGGAAATGTTCAATGTGAAATCAGGGAAAGTAATCCCAGTTTCCACTGATTCATTTTAGTTCAGACTAATAGTGGACAACAACACAATGTGATCCCACCAATCGCAGTTAAATCTGATGGGTAATTTCAAAATAAAAGCAACTTGAAATCTAAAAAAGTAGCAATAACTCTTGAATTTTTTAATATGAGAATAGGGAAATAATTCTCAGCTTCTGCTGGCTCATTGGAGTTGAGACTAATAGTGGATCACCTTATTGTGTAATCCAGCCAATCACAGCTGGATCAGATGTGTTATTTCAAAATAAAAGCCATTAAGAATTAAGCACATTAGTGCTGATTTTGGATAAATTCAATAAGAGATTAAGAAAAAAAAAACAGTTTCCATTTTCTAATTTTAGTTCAAACTAATAGTGGACAACAACAGAATGGGATTCTACCAATCACAGCTGGACTGATGTGTCATTTCAAAATAAAAGCCATTGGAAATTTAGCATATTAGTGATGATTTTGGATATTTTCAATGTGAGATTAAGAATAAAATGCAAGTTTCCATTTTCTTATTTTAGTTCAGATTAACAGTGGACAACCTCATTAGGTAACTCTGCCAATTACAGATAGATCTAATGTGTCATTTCAAAATAAAAGCCATTACGAATTTAGCATTTTAGCGATGAATTCTGATAGATTAAATGTGAGATTAGGGAAATAATCCCAGTTTCCATCGACTCATTATAGTTCAGACTAACAGTGGAGACCCTAATGGTGTGATCCAGCCAATAACAGCTGGATCTGATGTGTCATTCCAAAATAAAAGCCTCTTGAAATCTGAAAAAATAGTGATCATTTTAGAAATTTTCAATGTGAGATTAGGGGAAAAATCCCAGTTTCCATTATACTCATTATAGTTCAGATTAATATTGGACAACCACACAATCACAGCTCAGCCTGAAGTGTCATTTCAAAATAAAAGCCACTTGAAAACAAAAGGAAAACAGTGATAACAGTGGAAAACCTCATGGTGTAATCCTTCCAATCACAGCTCCATCCTCAGTCTTTGGTGAGCTCAGCCCTCAGTCTCTTCATGTTTTGATTGTGAGTATGAGTTCATTTTCTTTCCTCTTAAATCTCCTCCTCTCAGGTGATCAGTGCTCACAACCTGCCAAAGCCTCAGGGATCCGGGGCGAAGGGGGAGGTCATCGACCCGTACGTGGTTCTGGAGCTGCACGGCGTTCCCGCGGACTGCGCCGAGCAGAGAACACGCACCGCTGCTCAGAACCAGGACGACCCGCTGTTTGACGAGACCTTTGAGTTTCAGGTGAGACACCTCACAGCGTCGTGCTGCGTCTGTTTGGGGGAAAAGATGCTGCTCTGTTTGTTTTGAAGATTATTTCTGGGGCATGTTTTTCCTCTAACGGACGGACGGAGGGAGCTGCAGATAGACAGAAAGAGTAAGAGGAGGAGAGAGAAGCTGACACACAGCCAAAGGTCAGGGTTTCAGCTGAACTCTGGCTGCTGTGGACGGACTCGGCTTTAGATAGGACAGACTTTCACAGGTGAGCTGCTGCTGGTCTGATGGCTGACAGTCTTATTTACCTCATGAGTTCATTTTATCATAATATCATGAAACTACTGCTGATAGTTTCTGCAGCTCTCATGAGCGCCCCTAAAAAGTCTTGGTTATGAGCTGTGTTTTAAAAATGACCACTAGGGGGAGACTGCACAAGTTACAAACAGAAGTCAGACTCTCCTTTAACTTGGGAGTAAATGGTCCTTCTTCTCAGCTGTTTCCTCTTTAAGGTCTCAGTCTTGAGTTTCAAGTCTTCTTCAGTAAACCATCATGTTTTCTTGAAGTTCTGATCTTCTTTGGAGTCAGAGGTCGAAACTGTCAGACCTTTGCTGTTGGATCCTCTCTGGACTAACGTCAGACATCCGTCTGTGGTCAGACTCGTGTCCCTGATGTTGTTGTGGATCATATGGAAGTAAATCAGTTTCAGATTTTGAATTTTTTAAGCATTTGACTTCCTAGCACTGAATGTTTTTGCATTTAAATTATGTATCTGAATTTTTTTGTCATTGAGTTTAAGTCTTCAAATTTTCAACAAGTGTTTTTCACTTTTATTTTTCAATGTTCACAAAGTGAGTCAAAAATTCAATGCAAAAAATTTCAATGTATACAAATTAAATGCAAGATGCAGAATAATTAGCATAAGCAGCTGATAGATCGTCTCACATCAAACCCAACAGCTGGCCAATGAAGTCACGCTCCAGTGGTCATGTGACGCCGATGCTTGGACAGGAGTTGTGCTCTGCTTCAGTCACAAGATTCTCCACACATTCACAAACATATTAACAGAGGTTCTCGGGTCTCTGGTTGAAAGATGGTTGGATCAGTGAGCAGTGCATCACAGCTGGATCAGAGGGATCAGACTGTGAGTGTGTGTAGAGATCACATCAAACCGGGCAGGTAGAGTCTGCAGAGGAGACTCAGGATACTGGAACAGATATGAGCTGCTGAAGTCCTCGTTCTCACGTTCTCCTCTGAAACGGTGAAAACATCCACACTGGTGACGCCATCTTGACTCTCTGGTCTGCAGTTCTTCTTCTCTGCATACCTCCACCTACTGTGTCAGGATGTGTCGGCCTGTTCACAAGCATGAGGAAGCATGACTAAGCCCTCTTCTTCTAAACAGAAGCATGACTCAGCATTTAGAAATCAATATAAGGAAGAATCCGTCGTTGGTTAATGGATTTGGGTCGAGCCTTTATTCTTCTCATCCTCTTTAAAAGAAGAGAATAAGTTCCTAATGGACGAGGAGGAGACTCTCATACAGCTCATCTATATGCTGTTATTCCATAAATAACCTTAAATATGAATATAAATCTCTCCAAATGAGCTTAAAAGGTCAGACATGTCCGTGTTTATCTAACCCAGACGTTATTTAGGACTCTGTTTTTCCTAATGCGCACAAAACTGCATATTTCTGCTTCCATTAAAGGCTTAAAAGGTTGCATTAAGTCCTGTTGTTTATAATAATTAGTCTAAAGCTAAAGCATCGCAGATATTTACATAACCGCACGACAGCTCGTCTCAGGGATCCTGTTTCCTGTATCCTAACAAACACACGTCTCTGCTTTAGAGAGGAGAGTCAAGACGATGATTTCTTTAAAGACAGGAGATCAAAACAGAAAGGTAGAGATGAATTCACTGCAAACAGAACAGGATCAGCTGTTCCTGCAGGGCGCTCCCTCTGATGTGCATGACAGCGTGCTGCAGATTAATGTTAATGAAGAAAGAGAGAGGATGGAGTGATCCTGGAGAGGTGTGCGTCCGCTCTGCACCTGCATGAACGTGGAGCTCTGACTCTTAACTGTCCGTCATCGGGATCTAAACGAGCCGCTCTCATGAACACGCCTCGTGATCCTGTGACGGAGCCGTAATGACAACCTGTCATACCTGATGTGGCGTGTTCCCTCCGTCATGTGTGTGCGTGGGTGTGTGTGAGATATAATGCTCCTCAGACAGACAGCAGAGGAGACGTGTAATACCTGTAATTTAAAGGAGCAGTTCACAGTAATTACATCGGCTCGTTGATGGATCCAAAGTGAGGTTTGATGCACCTTCAACCTCTCACCCCCGTACCACCGCCCTACCACCGCCCCCCCTCCTCACAGCTACAAGTGCAATTTTGTTTCGCAACACGTTATTGCAAGAAGTGTTGCAAAAGTCAAGCGTGCAGATTCATCTCTTTGAAATGCACGAAAGCACTAAGTGAAGTTACAGGGACCGGTTCGAGAGGTTGAAATCACAGAGTCGTGGTTGTGAAGATCAATCTACACACGTGTGAATATTTGTTTGTGTGACTTCACATTCAGAACACCGTTGTATTTTTTCCACAAGCTCCCTTGTAGTTATTTTTCTTCTGTAACTTCAAATTCAGCTCAATCTAAGTGAAAATGAAACATACAAGTTCAGATATTTGATCCACAAGTTCTCAAATCATATTCTGCAGGTTCTCACATCAAGACTAGGGATGCACCGATCCTACTTTTTAGGTCCTGATATGGATACCTGGGCTTTGGTATCTGCCGATACAGATACTAGCCGATCCGATCCTGGTATCAATTTAACAATCTCTATTCCTTAAAGGTGACATATCATGCAGAATTGACTTCTTAATGGTTCTCTCCCTGAAATCTGTGTCCCTGTCTACAAACCCCCCTCAAAGTCAAAGACTCCATTCTGCCCCTGTTCTGATTTCTCCACCTTTCTGTAAATGTGTGCTGAAACCAGCCGTTTCAGTTTTCAGTGTTTTTCATACGTCACAACGCCATCCGGTCTGTAACAGGAAGTCAGAGCTCGGAGCTTGTTCAGCCCATAGACTGTATAAAATACAACTCAACCCCTCCTCCGTTTTTCATTCCCTGCACACGTGTGCTAACAAGGAGCTTAGGAGGGAGGCATGCTAGTTGTAGGCTGTCTTAATAAACACAAAGGTCGGTTTTACTCCCCACGTCTGCAGATTTGAAGATCTAGTGGATGATTTTTAGTTTTCATGGAAAAGTGCTAGCGCTAGTTAGCATAGCCACATAGCTACATGTTGGTAGCTGTGTACCAAGACACACGTCGACATGCTGACAAATAAAACAACAAGAAACACTAAATCTGTGACCAATGGTTCAGAAAGGTCCTGCTGCAGGCGCCTCTCCGTCAGGATCAGATTCTGGATCTGATTCAGAGGGTTGAAGTAACGCGGGTCTGTGAGCAGCCGTGTATATTCAGCCAACATGTAAACATTAGATCAACGTGCTGGACAGCCGAGGCCACACCCACTTCCTGAGGGGGCGTGGTCAGAGAGAAAACAGACTGTTCTGAGGAGGGCTGAAGAAGAGGGTTTTTCAGGCAGAACAAAATCTGATTTCAAAGTGTTTTTTTGAGCATAAACTTTAAAGACATGTTTTGGGGACCTCTTAGACCAATATATGTTGATGAAAAAAGCGTGATATGTCACCTTTAATGTGAGGATAGAATCATGTTTTGGCAACTTCAGGCTTTTCTGACTTGATGGTGAACTGTACCTGAGTTCCAAGTGCTAAACCAGAGGCTGGAATCCCTTCATTTCAAGGATCCAGAACAATTAAATCCAATAACCTGTCCGTGTTTTCACACTTTGAATCCATTAATAGAAGGTTTCTTCCTTCTCTGCAGTCGGCTACAGCTGACGTAAACTTCCTCCTTTGGGCTTCCATTATATTTTTCAGTGTGACTGCCATCCATGGAAACATTAGCGCTGCACATGTTGCAAGTTTCTGGTGGAGTTGTTTGCAAAAGAAGCGCGACATGCAGCTAAACTGCAGAGCCTCTGTAGTTATCCTCCATCATGCTCCACCAGGCAAACATGCACAGACCGGCTGGCACTGATGACATAGGAGACGCACATGGCTGTTGTAAACACAGAAAAGCATAGAACTGAGATGAATAGATCTGCCATATGGATCGGCACTATATATCGGCCCTTTGTCACCGATATCAGATCTAGCTTTTTGAGTCAGAGTCCAGGATCAGATCGGTGAATCCCTAACCGAGACTACAAGCTTGTACATTTTGCAACATATGAACCTTCATACTTCTCCTCCAGATAAGAACATTAACAACCCGACAGACTTTACTGTTCTATATAAATATGTTGTTTATTGTTGTCTTCTTGTACTTTGGTTGACACTGGTTGTTTTAAACGTGTGATATGAATCCACTTGACGTGACTGTTGAACGTTTGGTTCCTGGAAACACTCGTCCTGTCGGTCGGCCATCAGAAGCCCAGCTTCACCTGCAGTGATGTGGCGTTTAGGATGGATTACAACATCAGATTACAACATTCAGAGGGATTTAACGCGGCGTACAAGATTAATAAAAAGGCCCAGAGTCTGCCCGGCTGAAGCCCGGGCCGCGTGCGTCTCATCGTCTCTGCTGTTTGTGACAAAAGACCCGGAGACGCACACTCATGGAAACACACACAGACGGAGCGGACGTCAGCCTGTTGGAGCATGTTTCAAATGTCTTCATCATCCATCCTCCGGGCTCAGACTCAGAGCAGAGATCACACACACACACACACACACACACACACACACACACACACACACACACACACACACACACACACACATATTAAGTTTGTGTAACACGGGCGTGACAGGAGATCTTATATTACATAAACGTGAGCAGAGCACTTTGCAGCATTTAGCAAGTTACAGTGGCAAGGACAAACTTCCTTTAACAGGCAGAAACCTCCAGCAGGACCAGACTCATGTTAGACACACATCTGCTGAGACCGTGTTGGAGAGAGGGATAGAGGGAGATGAAGAGAGAGAGAGATGATAGTGGGGAGACGGATAGTAGTAGTTGTAGCAGCTGGAGTCTGGACCACGTCCACAGCAGCAGAGATCCAGAGGAACCTACGAGACAAGGGAGCTCAGGGACTCCAGAAAGGTCTAAGAGAAGAGAGAAGAGAGGGAGACCAGAAGAAAGAAAAAGAGGAGAATAAATGGTGAAGGAAAGTATAGAAGGAAAGGACGGGATGAGGAAAGGAGACATAAAGGAGGAAGAAACATTGAAAGAATGAAAGAAAGAAAGAAAGAAAGAAAGAAAGAAAGAAAGAAAGAAGGAAGGAAGGAAGGAATGAAAGAAGGAAGGAAGGAAGGAAGGAAGGAAAGAAGGAAGGAAAGAACGAAAGAAAGAAAGAAAGAAAGAAATAAAAGAAAGAAAGAAAGAAAAGAAAGAAAGAAAGAAGGAAATAAAGAAAGAAAGAAAGAAAGAAGGAAGGAAAGAAAGCAGAAAGGAATGAAAGAAAGAAAGAAAGAAAGAAAGAAAGGAAGGAAGGAAGGAAGGAAGGAAGGAAGGAAGGAAGGAAGGAAGGAAGGAAGGAAGGAAGGAAGGAAGGAAGGAAGGAAGAAGGAAGTAGGAGGAAGAAGAAGGAAGGAAGGAAAGAAAGAAAGGAAAATGAATGAAAGAAAGGAAGAAGGAAGGAAGGAAGGAAGGAAAGAAAGAAAGGAAAAATGAATGAAAGAAGGAAGGAAGGAAGGAAGGAAGGAAGACAGAAGGAAGGATGAAAGAAAAGAAAGAAAGAAAGAAGAAAGAAGGAAGGAAGGAGAATAAAAGGAAAAAAGAAGAGGAAAGAGAAAGAAAGAAGTAAGAAAGAAAGAATGAAAGAAATAAAGAAAGAAAGAAAGAAAGAAAGGAAGGAAGGAAGGAAGGAATAAAAAAAAAAGAAAGAAGGAAAGAAAGAAAGAAAGAAGTAAAGAAAAAGAATGAAAGAAAGAAAGGAAGGAAGGAAGGAAGGAAAGAAAGAAAGAAAGAAAGAAAGAAAGAAGGAAGAAAAAAAAAAGAAAGAAGGAAAGAAGAAAGAAAGAACAAAGGAAAAAGAAAGAAAGAAAGAAAGAAAGAAAGAAAGAAAGAATGAAGAAGGAAAGAAGAAAGAAAGAAGAAAGAAAGAATGAAGGAAAGAAAGAAGGAAGGAAAGAAAGAAAAAGAATGAATGAAGGAAAGAAAGAAAGAATGAAAAGAAAGAAAGAAAGAAAGAAAGAAGAAAGAAAGAAAGAAAAGAAGAAAGAAAGAAAGAAAAAAGAAAGAAAGAAATAAAAAAAAAAATAAAAGAAAGAATAGAAAAAGAAGAAGAATGAAAGAAAGAAAGAATGAAAAAGAAAGAAAGAAAGAAAGAAAGAAAAGAAAGAAAGAAAGAAGAAAAAGAAAGAAAGAAAGAAAGAAAGAAAGAAAGAAAGAAAGAAATAAAGGAAAGAAGATGAATAACAGACCCCAAAAAAGGATCTACAGCAGAGATCCAGAGGAACCTACGAGACAGGGAGCTCAGGGACTCCAGAAAGGTCTATGGTTAGTAACTTTAATGGGACAGGAAGAGTTAAAGTGAGAGACAGCAGAGAGGAGAGAGAGGGAAAGACAGGATCCCAGTGTGTCAGTCTAAGCCTATAGCAGCATAACTAAGACCTGGTCCAAGCCTGATCCAGCTCTAACTATAAGCTTTATCAAAAAGGAAAGTTTGAAGCCTACTCTTAAAAGTAGAGAGGGTGTCTGCCTCCTCGGACCCTGACTGGTAGATGATTCCAAAGGAAGAGGGGCCTGATAACTGAAGGCTCTACCTCCCATACTACTTTAGAGACTTTAGGTACGAGGAGCAGGCCTGCATGTTGGGAGCGTAGAGTTCTGGAGGGGTAATAGGCGCTATAAGCTCACAAAACGACCCTTGTCACATTTAAAAAGAGCATTTTTTTCCAACTGGACACATCTGAAGAATGAAATCAGTAATAGTTTACAGATACATATTTGTATTTGTGACTGTATGGAAGCTGAAAACACACATTCTATATTCCTGTAAAGCTTGTAATGTAGCGTTAGTCATGATGCACGGAGTATTTAAAGGCAGAGATTCAGTCACAGATCGTGTCCTCGTCCTCGTGTTCGATTTAAAAAACGATTAAATGAACGTCACAGAGCGGCTCAGCTACGGGGACTGAAAAAAAAGAGATAGGATTGGAGTCATCATTCTATACACACACACACAACACACACAACACACACACACACGCACAACACACACAACACACACACACACACAACACACACACACACACACACACACACAGTCTGCTGCTGGAGCTGTCTGTCTGGCTTGCCCATGCATGAAACTTTGCTTTTCCACCGCTCAGCCTTCACTCACAGCTTATAGGAGCAGAGACACACACACTATCTCTCTCTCTCACACACACACCCACACACACACACACACACACACACACACACACACACACACACACTCAGAAATTGGAGGTATTCTCTTTCTAATGGAGCAGCGAGGCCTGAGGGAGCAGCCTGGTCCTCTACAGTCACAGTGACGTGTCCTCTGCTCTTCGTCCATCACCAGAGTCTCCCTCCTCCTCCTCCTCCTCCTCCTCCTCTTCCTCCTCCTCCTCCTCTTCCTCCTCCTCCTCCTCTTCCTCCTCCTCCTCCTCCTCCTCCTCTTCCTCCTCTTCCTCCTCCTCCTCCTCCTCCTCCTCCTCTTCCTCCTCTTCCTCCTCTTCCTCCTCCTCCTCCCCTCTCCTCCTCCTCCTCCTCCTCCTCTTCCGCCTCCTCCTCCTCCTCTTCCTCCTCCTCCTCCTCCTCCTCCTCTTCCTCCTCCTCCTCTTCCTCCTCCTCCTCCTCCTCCTCCTCCTCTTCCTCCTCCTCCTCTTCCTCCTCCTCCTCCTCCTCCTCCTCCTCCTCCTCCTCCCTCCTCCTCCTCCTCCTCCTCTTCCTCCTCCTCCTCTTCCTCCTCCTCCTCCTCCTCCTCCTCCTCCTCCTCCTCTTCCTCCTCCTCCTCCTCCTCCTCTTCCTCCTCCTCCTCCTCTTCCTCCTCCTCCTCCTCCTCTTTCCTCCTCCTCCTCCTCCTCCTCCTCTTCCTCCTCCTCCTCTTCCTCCTCCTCCTCCTCCTCCTCCTCCTCCTCCTCCTCCTCCTCCTCCTCCTCCTCCTCTTCCTCCTCCTCCTCCTCTTCCTCTTCCTCCTCCTCCTCCTCCTCCTCTTCCTCCTCTTCCTCTCCTCTCTGCAGAAACATCTTCAGTAAGAGAAATGGTTTAAGTGGATGAAGTTCTCTCGGTGTGTGGCATGACGGGGGTCCGGTGTTTTATCTCTGTCTGTGAGATTTTATTTCCCCTCTTGTGAAATTGTATTTCAGTCTCAGTGTGAGGCGCCCCGCTCCCCCCCCGGCTGTGTCCCAATTCAGGAGCAGATCCTTTGAAGTTTGCATGTCAGGACCAGATCCACCTTTACAGGTTGACAAGGCCGGCCGGCCCTGCTGCAGAGACGACAGAGAGATGCAGAGAAAGAGAGGCACAATGGAGGAGGAGAGTTCTATGCAGCCCTCAGTTTGACCTCTTTGTTGTTAGATGATGGAATAAAAACCTGTTCCTTCACACAGAAAATGCAGATATGAAGAAACTGAATCCCTCTTATGACCCAGCTACTAACTTAAGATGCAAACACGTTGTTAAAAACATTGATTAAAGATGATTTGATTGATTTCATTTATGTTTCTCTGCTCTCGAGTCTGAGTCCAGAAATCACCGGAGAGTTTATGCTAACAAAGCGCTCCTTTGTTTTATGCTAACAAGTTTTATATAAAACAGGTTGGACCGACTCATGCAAACTGTAATCTCAATATTCATCTCACATGTTCTGCTTCACTTTATTTCCTCTTCAGCCTGAAGACTGCACATGCTTTTATTTGTGGGTTCATGCACACACACACACACGTACACACACACACACACACACATGTACACACACCCTGTCCCTGGGTTTGTTTATCTTCTGTAGGAAGCGATAGATTGAAACTGTCTCCTGCTGTAAAACATGTGTGAGTTAAAGAGTCTTTGTGTGGAGTAGATGAAGCTTTAGTCGATCATTGTTTACTGTGAGAAGTGTTTACACTGAATGAATATATGCACACACACACACTCTGTCCTCCCACTTCCCTCTGTGTGTGTGTGTGTGTGTGTGTGTGTGTGTGTGTGTCCCCTCATTAAAGAGAAGGTGTTTCTATCAGTGTAGTGTTTTAGCGTGTCCTTTAATCGTGCCGTGTTATAAACATTAAAGCTGCACCCAAACATCTTGAAGACCCTCTGAGTCTCTAATTGATCCTCCTCAGCTGATGTGAACGTTTAATGAAGTGCATCTCCTCCTCCTCCTCGATGAGGAGGCGCTGACTGCAGCGCTTCGTGTTCAGATCAGATGAATAACGTGCAGATCGGTTTAAACGCCATCAGAGCGCCTCCTCAGGTGTGACATCATTAGACTTCTAAAAGCTGGATAATCAGATAAATGAGGTTTGTTGAAGCTCTGAGGGAGAGAGGATCACTAGGAATGGATCGCACCCAGCTGTGTTGAGGACTAATCCACAAAGCATGCAAGAGTTCTGCAGCTCTGTGCAGGTTAGCTCCTGATTGTGCTTTTAGCATCTCCACTCTGTGCAGCGCAGAGCTGAGCTGTGTGCTCTCATCCTGAAGGCGCAAAATAATAATCACATGCATGATGAGCTGGATGGAGAAGGAAGTCAGTTCATGACAGATGAGACACAAATTATAACCAGCTTACTTCCTGGAATGAGCTAGTAAAAAAACATTATTATTGTTGTTGTTGTTGTTTCAAAAACATTTATAATTTTATTCAGTTATCAATGTATTCCTTGTATTTATCTGATCTTTTTAACTTTGACATATTTTTAATTTTGCCTTCTATCCTTATTATTTTATTCATTTTACTGAATTAATTCTATTGTTTTATTATGATCATTAATATTATTATGATCATTAATATTATTATTATTATTATTATTATTATTATTATTATTATTATAGTAATAATAACAAACATTTAGTAATTAACTTGAATTTTACCTTCTATCCTTATTTATTTTATTCATTTTACTATATTGATTTCATTTTATTTGTAAGGTATTATTTTATTATTTAGTATTTTAATATTTTGCTTCTAATTTTTTCTTTTATTATTTTACTAACTTCTTTGGTTTCCTCTCCTTTAACCTAGTTATGATGCTAACAGTAATGTCAGAGTGATATTAACAGACTTTATGTGCAGGTATCTTATTTTTAGGTCACTCGAGGGTGAATTGATGTTTTGATATCATAAAACTTGGAGTGTAACGACTTTTATAAATAGCAGACTGTAAATATTTCACTCTACATGTGCAGGACTGTTAGCGCCAGTATTTGTGCATCAGGTATTATTTTGAATGAGGTGGATTCGCATAAAAAGAATCCTGTTTTACTCCAAATAAATGCAAAAAGGCTCATTTAAATGTATGCAAATAAAACTGGTGCACAGAGACACTAATTTGCACATTTAACAGGCGCTAATGCCGTGCAATCACTTCTTGAATATTGATGGTTTATTAGAATTAGAAAGAAACGTGTTCATAAAGAAAGTATTCTGCATGCTAAGAGCTTTCAGGTGTAGAGTTAAGAAAAAAAAGAGGTAAACAGGATCAGAATCACACTCAGTAAAGAAAGACGTCCTTCAGGAGCAGCTGAGGTAACCTCCTGTCGTCGTGTTGAACTGAAGCTCACTCTTCTTCTTCTCTGTCTCCTCTCTGCAGGTCAACATGCCGGAGCTCGCTCTGCTGCGCTTCGTGGTCCTAGACGACGACTACATCGGGGACGATTTCATCGGCCAGTACAGCGTGGCTTTCGAGTGCCTTCAGCCCGGATACCGCAACGTGCCCCTGCTGGGCATGGCGGGAGACCCCTTACCCCACACCAGCCTGTTCGTCCACGTGGCCGTCACGAACCGGAGAGGCGGCGGGAAGGCTCACCGGAGAGGCCTGTCCGTGAGGAGGGTGGGCAGGAGAGGGAGGGAGTACGTCACGCTGAGACACACCGGCATCAAGGTGGTGGACGAGACCTTCAAACCTGCAGGGTCTCTGCTGAAGGAGGCCACGGACCTAGGGAGGAGGCGCAGGTGAGAGGGGGGACGGGGGTTTAATATAAGCCTAAAGAGAGGAGCTTAAAGAGAGAGTAACAGACTTGAAGTTATGAAGGATTTCAGGCTTTTTTGAACGGGTGTGTATGTGGCGTCTGGTGCAGCCTGCCTCTAGTGGATACTTGAGGAACTGCAATTTTCAGCACTCTGCTTTGTTACTCAAGATGGGAGTTGCTGCTTGAGTTTTCCTGACAAATCAAAGGATAATGCACAGAGTTAAAAATGTCTGTGAAGGTCTCACTAGCTGCTAAGCTAGCTATCCAAGTAGCTAAACAGTCCCCAAGAAACTCCACAACAAAGGGGTTTGATGAAACAACTTGAGGGACTGTGAGAGTTCAGGTTCAGGTGTTCAGTTAGACTGGGAGCTCACACGTCCAGCACCCGTCTGTTTATTCCTCTTCTCTTACTGCTCATCCTTCTCTCTCTGTAAACTGGCCACACAGTCAAGGTGAACATTTCTTTGTTTTCTATCTGCACAGTAAAACCTCACAAGATACGTTCAGTCCTTTAATTCCCTCCTGAGTCATCAGAGGACCAGCATGCCCCCCGCGGGAGCAGCTCTGATTGTGGGGACATCAGTCTGCAGGCCTCTTTAAGGGTTTCTAACGGAGATCCTGTAATTCCACACATCTCTCTGTGACTTTCTTTTGATTCCTAAATCCTAAAAATACCTTTTCTTTGTGAAGCTGGGATTCACAGAGTGCAGAGTTCCTGCAGCTCACCTGGTAACCGTTCCTCTCTCCCTGCCTGGCTGCAGCTCTGACGCTCGCTCTGGAAGCTAAATGAAAAATGTTCAGGAGGGATTTTGGATTATTCAGAGTAACAGGACATTTTTCCTGGAGGGAGATATTTAAAGAGTTTTAAATGTGTAATGCTTTGAGCGGCACAAACACAATTTTATTTACCTTTGTTGATCCGAGAGGAGGCAGAGATGATGTCCAATCAAACCTGGGCTCAAAGATATCTGCTGTGTGTGGATAACTGTTCCAAACACAGAGACAGGAAACCAAATATTCAGCCGGCCCAGCTCAAAGACGGAATGAAACATGCTGCTGTCTGCTCTGCTCTGATTACTTCACTTATGTAGGATCGGTTTGAGCTTTCTGAGGGACATGGACGCAAAATCACAGTTACAAAATATATCAATAAAAGATGTGGCATGTGAAAACAGCAGATTAAACAAAGAGGACAAACTTTATTAAACTGCAAGGAAATGTTCAGGTTTTCCTCTCCGCCATCATGATGGATTCATGTTGTCTCTTAAAGAGCGTCACAAAGAGAGACGTCTGAACCTGCTCATAGAAAGAGTCCAGAGATCTTTTTTAAAATGTAATTCAGAACTATATGGAAATCATTAGATTCATCAAATTAATTTTCTGATATGGGAAATTATGTTTTTTATAGCCTTTAATAACAGTCGAGGTAGAACATGCTCCAATAAGTTTCTAAACTCTGAAATGAAAGTAAAGATATCAGAATAAAACCTCACTGACTCTAAAGTCCCTCAGCACAGAAACACTCCAAGATAAGTTCATCAACTCAACATAAATCTGGAGCTAAATAAAATTCATGATGAATAGAGAATGAATCAACAAATCAATAAAAAGATGAAGAAACAAAACAACAAAAAAAATCAATCAAAAAAAAACATAAAGAAAAAAATAGTAAATTAAATAAATATGAAAAATATCAAGAACAAATAAAAATGTAGAAAAAATGGAGCAGAACTCAAAATAGAGACACAAACAGAAAAACAGTCAAATTAATCAAGAACAGAAAAAATAAAATATGAACAAAAATAAAAAGTATAAGAAATTCATAAAAAAATGAGGAAACAAATAAAAGTTAAAACAAAAAACATAGAATAGATAATTAAACAAAATAATAAGTCAAATAAATTAAGCAAAAAAAGATAAACAAAGAAAACACAAATAATGAGTAAAGGAAAATAATGAAAAAATCAATAAAAGTAAAATAAATGCAGACTAAAGAAAGAAACAGAAATCATAATCAAAAACATAATGTCAAAGAAATCAATGAAATATTATTTTTTTAAAGTTAAAGAAAAAAAAAAACTTTAAAAATTCAGAGTAAAGACAGAAGAGGAAAAAAAATAGTGAAATGTATTAAACACAAAAAAATAAATGAAAAACAAGAAAAAAGGTGAAAGGGAGAAATTAAAAAATGAAGCAATGAAATAGAGGAATATATAAAAGCAGAAGCAAGATTAAACACAAAAATGAAATTACAAAAGGCACAAGAAATAACAAAATGTTAAAAACTAAAATAAGCCACTGACCAACAAGGACAAATAATATAATAATAAAAGGTTGCAAAATAAAATAAAACAGATTAAATATAATAAATCTGCAAATGATAAAAAGGATTTAAACATTTATAATATTCCTGAGTGATGCTCCGTCCTCTGTGCAGCCACTGAATGGATGTTAAGTGCCCACTCTCACACGGCGTCACTCTTTATGAAGTTAAAGTTTGTGTGTTGTGTAAAGTTATTAAAGTTAAAATGTGTAGGGACCGATAGAGCTGAGAACTTAAATAATCCTGCAGGTGGTTCTCCTGAAGTCATGTGACAGATCCTCTGTTTCTAGTCTCGTCTCTATTTCCAGGTCTGCCTCTCCGCTTACAGAGGACCGGCTCTGTTGATGAGACGTGTAGTTATGTGGGTGAACCAGAGGAGCTTTCATGACGCTGCTGAAATCAAGACTCAACCTGAGACTTCTCTGTAGAGCAAATAAGAAAGAGGAGAGGAGGAGGAGGAGAGAGGAGGAGGAGGAGGAGGAGGTGACAAAAGAAGAGTCAGGAAGAAGAGTGGAGGAGGATTATAAAGCGTCTATAAATACCAGCTAAAATAGAACCTGGTGGCGCAGCACCCACCAGCTTATCACTGAATACAAACAATATAAGAGGGGGCGGCGTGCCAAGAATCCTCTCTGCTTTATTTCTGCTGTTAGAAAGGAGAATACCTCAGAGAGACAGGAGAGTTCGGACACTATCCCTCTCTCCAACACGGTCTCAGCAGATGTGTGTCTAACATGAGTCTGGTCCTGCTGGAGGTTTCTGCCTGTTAAAGGAAGTTTGTCCTCTCTGCTGTAACTAGCTAAATACTGTGAGGTGTAATGCTCATGGTGGATGAAGGTGGGGTCAGACTGAGTCTGATCCGGTCTTGGTGTTGGGTCTCTGTTCATAATTTAACATAGAGTGGTCTAGACCTGCTCTGTTTGGAAAAGCGTCTTGAGATGACGTTTGTTGTGATTTGGGGCGATACTAATAAAGATTGATTGATGGATTCATTGTTGGATGGATGGTGAGATAGGTGGAAGGTTGGATGGAGGGATTGATGGACGGATGGATTGTTGGAAGAAGTGATGGTTTGATGGATGGATGGATGGATAGATGGATGGATGGATGGATGGATGGATAGATGGATGGATGGATGGATGGATGGATGGATAGATGGATGGATGGATAGATGGATGGATGGATGGATGGATGGATGGATGGATAGATTAATGAAAGGTGTGATGGATGGATGGATGGATGGAGAGATAGGTGGAAGGTTGGATGGAGGGATTGATGCATGGATTGTATGATAGATTGATTGTTGGGAGAAGTGATAGTTTGATGGATGGGTGGATGGATGGATGGATGGATGGATGGATGGATGGATGGATGGATGGATGGATGGATGAATTGTTGGATGGATGGCTGGATGGATGGATGGATGGATGGATGGATGGATGGATGGATGGATGGATGGATGAATTGTTGGATGGATGGCTGGATGGATGGATGGATGGATGGATGGATGGATGAATGGATGGATGGATGGATGGATGGATGGATGAATTGATGGATGGATGGATGGATGGATGAATTGATGGATGGATGATGGATGGATGAATTGTTAGATGGATGGCTGGATGGATGGATGGATGGATGGATGGATGAATTGTTGGATGGATGGCTGGATGGATGGATCGATGGATGGATGGATGGATGGATGGATGGATGAATTGTTGGATGGATGGCTGGATGGATGGATGGATGGATGAATTGTTGGATGGATGGCTGGATGGATGGATGGATGAATTGTTGGATGGATGGCTGGATGGATGGATGGATGGATGGATGGATGGATGGATGGATGGATGGATGAATTGTTGGATGGATGGCTGGATGGATGGATGGATGGATGGATGGATGGATGGATGGATGGATGAATTGATGGATGGATGGATGGATGGATGGATGGATGAATTGTTGGATGGATGGCTGGATGGATGGATGGATGGATGGATGGATTGATGGATAGATGGATGGATGGAAGGATGGATAGATGGATGGATGGATGGAGATATAGATGGATGGATGGAGATATAGATGGATTGATTAATTATAGGATGGATTCATGAAAGGTGGGATGGATTAATTGTTTGATGGATGGATGGATGGATGGAAGGATGGATAGATGGATGGATGGATGGAGATATAGATGATAGATTAATTATAGGATCGATTCATGAAAGGTGGGATGGATTAATTGTTTGATGGATGGAGAGAGAGATGGAAGGATGGATTGTGGACAGATGAATAGTCCGATAAATGGATTAATGGATCAATTGATGGATGGTTGGTTAGATAGATGGTTTGAAAGGTGGATGGATTCATATTTGGATGAATGGAATGATGGATAGATAGATGGATGATTGGATGGAGTGAATATTGTTAGTCGTTGTCTCCTGCGGCTCAACATGTGTATAAATATTCTCTTAATTCATAAATAAAAACAAACAGACGAAATTGAGAATATATACTCAATGAAATCCTCAAGTTTAAAATGACTCAGGGTTTATAATCTGATATTCAACATCTTCACTGTGAGTCAGAGAAGTTTCAATCTCTGGATGAAAAATCACTGAAATTAAATCTGATCTTTGAATTCAGTCTAAAGACTCAATGTCCCTCCTGATCACTCATCTGAAACATCTCACAGCCTCCTCCATCATGAAGCATATCTATATCACTGTCAGGTGATCAATCCTCTCCATGTCAGGCTCACACACACACACACACACACACACACACACACACACACACACACACACACACACACACAGAGAAACACACACAGAAACACACACTTTCACAAACAGCTTTTAATCTGCCTGCTTCAGTTTCATTGTCCTTCCTGTCTGCTGTCCGTCCAGCTGTGGCCTCATCTGCTGCTGTCACTTATCATGCATCACGGCTCTGTTGGTGTCCGTCCATCGCTCACACACTCTCTCTCTCTCTCACACACACACACTGATACACACACTGATACACACACACTGGTACACACACACGCTTCCATGCATGTGAGTCGTGATAATCTCTGGTCCAGTTGGAGCTCTGCCAGGTGGTAAATTGTGTTCACTTGCTCAGCAGAGGTTTCCTGTGTGTGTTTGCGTGCACACACTAACACACACTTTATTATGAAGTGACCGAATCGGCACAAAGCGATTACTCCCTCGCCCTCGTTAGAAGCGCTAACGACCCACTTTTGCGTCCTCACACACCTGCAGCCCAAGAACAACTTTCTATACGCCGTCATTTTCCTGTTTCACATTCACGCTGTCGGGTTTTATTCCTCACATGCTGAACGCTCGATCTGATTTCACCTGATTTTAAGATTCAAAGACCGACTCTGTGATCGATTCACAAGAAAGGGAAGGACAGGATGTGTGTGTGTGAAAGTGTGTGTGCCTTTATAAACCTTTCTGACCTCTATTCCAGCTTAATTTTACAGCCGACCCCGCTCATCTGATCTAATATTTCCTCCTCTCTCTCTCTTTCTCTCTCTCTCTCTCTCTCTCTCTCTCTCTCTCTCTCTCTCTCTCTCTCTCTGTGTTTTCATTCACATCCTTCCTCAGAGCACGACGGCCAGCTTCAAAGAGCAGTGTGGGCTCCCCACGGTGGCCAAACTGAAGCAGTGCATCCAGAGTCTGGCCACGAGGCTGCAGAGCCCTGAGGGGACGATGGGGGCCACCATGGTTCTGAAGGAGGGGTACCCGTGTCTGGAGGCTCTGGTGAACCTCTCGGAGGCGACACGAAAACTGCTCTCAGCGTACGACACGGTCAGTAAGAGGAAGGAGGAGTAGGTGGGCCTGATTTATAACGTGTTTCAAGAAAGGCCATAGAGGTTGTTGTCTTCCATGCAAGGAATCCTTTTCCATCTTATCTTTAGTTTTTGCAGGACTTTAGCTCTCTTTGCACATTCAGCCATCCTCACTGAGCCAACCGACCCTGCAGGATTCTGATCTGTAGTTTATCACCTGTCTGCTGGGAATTCAGTTTGATTCAACAACATGTTTGTGCACCAGTGATTCCATCTGCATGATGGGAATCAACTCGTATGTACCGTTGCATTAGAGACTAACTCAAATGTTAGCGGCTTCAGGTTTTGACACGGATAGTAGTAGTTGTAGCAGCTGGAGTCTGGACCACGTCCACAGCAGCAGAGATCCAGAGGAACCTACGAGACAAGGGAGCTCAGGGACTCCAGAAAGGTCTAAGAAAAGAGAGAAGAGAGGGAGACCAGAAGAAAGAAAAAGAGGAGAAGAAATGGTGAAGGAAAGGATAGAAGGAAAGGACGGGATGAGGAAAGGAGACATAAAGGATGAAGAAACATGGAAAGAACAAAGAGAGAAAGGAAGAAATAGAAAAAAGAAAAAATGAAAGAAAGAAAGAAAGAAAGAAGGAATGAAAGAAAGAAATGAATGAGAGGAAAAAGGAATGAAAGAAAGGGAAAAAAAGAAAGAAGGAATAAAAAGAAAAAAGAGAAAGTTAAGAAAACAAGAAAGAAAAGAAAGAAAGAAAGAAGGAAAGAAAGAAAGAAAGAAAGAAAGGATGAATAACAGACCCCAAAAAAGGAATCTCCAGCAGAGATCCAGAGGAACCTACGAGACAAGGGAGCTCAGGGACTCCAGAAAGGTCTATGGTTAGTAACTTTAATGGGACAGGAAGAGTTAAAGTGAGAGACAGGCAGAGAGAGGAGAGAGAGGGAAAGACAGGATCCCAGTGTGTCAGTCTAAGCCTATAGCAGCATAACTAAGACCTGGTCCAAGCCTGATCCAGCTCTAACTATAAGCTTCATCAAAAAGGAAAATTTGAAGCCTACTCTTAAAAGTAGAGAGGGTGTCTGCCTCCCGGACCCTGACTGGTAGATGATTCCAAAGGAGAGGGGCCTGATAGCTGAAGGCTCTACCTCCCATACTACTTTAAGAGACTTTAGGTATGATGAGCAGGCCTGCATGTTAGAGTGATCTCAGCCTCAGTTAAAACTCCTTACTGTCCCTTTAAAGCTTCTTCTGTGGGTTAAAGGTGTCACGCTCTTTTCAGCCTCTGCAGCTCGGTCTAAGCTGATTTCCTGAGGAAGCTCCTGCAGCTGGATGTTGTGCAAACCCAACACTGTATGACTGAGTGTGCACACATGCAAATCCTCTGATATCAAATATGCAGGAGACACTCTGAAGTGACATGAATCAGTCATCCTCACTCCTCCTCACACACACTCTGACGACCAGCTGTGTCCTCCTCCTTCTCCTTCTCCCTCTCAGGACAAATCTCTCCCACCTGTTCAGGTGCTCAGGTCTCACTCCCACACACACTTCAGTGCAGAGTGTGTGTCTCTGAGGATGATGATGTTTGAGTGTGGATGCAGGAAATGTGAGCTCAGCGGGTCAGTGTCATGTCGCCACAGTCGGTGTGATCTTCAGTAATACATGGCAGACACAAACACACACCTCTTCAGACTGAGTCACCGTCACACACTCGTCCTTCTTCTTCTTCTCTCTGCATCTTTTCTGAAGCCCTGAAGTTGTCTGTCCTCGTCCTCCCTCCTCCTCCTCCTTCTTCTTCTTCTTCTTCTTCTTCTTCTTCTTCTTCTTCTTCTTCTTCTTCTTCTTTACACAAAGTCTGTACGGTTTAATGTCCGAAATTTTTTTTTTCAAAATTTTTTTTTTCAAATTTTTTTTTTTCAAAAAAATTTTTTTTTCAAAAAATTTTTTTTTTTCAAAAAATTTTTTTTTTCAAAAAATTTTTTTTTTCAAAAATTTTTTTTTTTTCGAATTTTTTTCCAAAACCATTGACAGTCATTGTTTTTTCCATCTGTGATTCTCTTGATTTCTCTTTCTTTCATTAGTTTTTATTTGTTCTATCTTTTTTGTATCTGTGTGTACTTTTCAAAAGAAGAAGCTGTGATTCTCTTGATTTAGCAGCTTGTAACAGTAGTCTTCTCTCAGCCCACCGTGAATGTGTCTCTCCTCCCGGTGTTCCGGTTTTAAAAGTGACCCTGTAAACTGGAGACCTTCAGCTGAACGTGTCAGTGTTTGTGGAGTTTACACAGCTGTTGAAACACAGAGGGAGTTCCTGGGAATGCAAACTAGTTTAGTTTTTATTAAGATTTCAAAATATCCTCATCAGATATTTAATGATGGTCTAAAGACGTTTATGAGGGATGCATCCGGCTGAGAGTCTCCAGTTAACAGGGTCGCTGTTTAAACCAAAACACCGGCTGATCTCTGCGATCACGGCTTTTTGAGTTCAAAAGGATTTTAAAGCCGTGTTGAAACGTCTTTGCTACTCGCGCTTATCTCCTCTCACGTGTTGATTCATTTGTTGCTTTTTCCATGCTTTAACAGCAGGTGCAAAATTTTCCCTTTTTTTCATGTTTTTCTGCTTTTGGAGTACAATTTCAAATTTGAGGAAATTTAATTTTTTCGACAGGCTCTGGGTCAACTTTTTTGTCAAATTCTTTCCGTCAAAATTTGTTTTCAATTTTTTTTGTCAAAATGTTTTTTTGTAAAAAAAGAATTTTCAAAAAAAAAAATTCCAATATTTTTTTTCCAAATTTTTTTTCAATTTTTTTTTTCAATTTTTTTTTCTCAAATTTTTTTTTTCATTTTTTTTTTCAAAATTTTCCAAAAACCATTCACAGTCATTGTTTTTTCCATCTGTGATGAATGGCATTCGTCTTTGTTTTACTGCCCTCTACTGGTCTGGTGGTGTAGTGTCACAGGATTTTAAAGCCGTGTTGAAACGTCTTTGCTACTCGCGCTTTAAACAACTCTTGCATTGCTGAATGTGATTCCTTGGTTGATATAGTTTGTGTTCGAGCTAAATAAACAATCCTAACATTCTTTTCTAAACTTCAGTTTTTGGTCATATTTTGAAGATTCTCCAAACGTCAGAATCTAGTTCCTGCTCTAGAGGGTCTCCTCATAGGATCATGAGATGGACGAGAGCTCTCTGAACTCTGAACTGAAAATATATTTGCAGTATCTGAAGCCTTGATTCATGATCTCTGTGTTTTGCACCTGAGTGTTTTCATGATCAGTTCTCTCTCTGTCTCCTGCAGATGATCGCAGCTCAGAAACAGCTGATCGAGAACGCAGACGCCGTCCAGGAGAGGTTCGCTCAGGTGCAGAGAGAAGGTAAAAATGACTGTTGTGATCGCTCATGATTTAAAAAGTCCACATCCAAAAGATCCACCACATGCACGTCAGCTGTTCAAAAAGAGGAGACTAAACTTCTTCTGAGGGAGGAGAATATTTTTAGACTCCACCTCAGACGCCTCCTGACCTTCAGCTGCTGATGTAAATGTCACCAGGACTGTTTGCTTCTGTAAATATGTAAATCTAGTTTCTGACAAAAACACACTTTATGAGTTTATGAAACAATCTGAGCACATCCTCCTGACAGCTGATAGTTTACCTGGTTTAAGGTCTTGATGCTCACACACCTCTGTGATCCGGTCTGTGTTTCTTCAGGGATGGACTTTCATGAAGAGCTGTCTCGACTCGGAGAGAAGGAGGGACTGAAGGGACGGAAGCAGAACAAAGCTGTGGAGAGTTTCACCTGGAACATCACCGTGCTCAAGGTACACACCATAAAACCCAACAAACGTTCTCCTCAGACTCCATCCAAACAGAGCCGGTCTAGACCGGACTCTATGTTCTATTATTAACTAAGACCCAACATCAAGACCAGGATCAGATCCAGTCCCATCTTCCAGACAGGACTCAGTCTGATCTCATCTTAATCCACCATGAGCAGAGCACTTGCAGCATTTAGCAAGTTACAGTGGCAAGGACAAACTTCCTTTAACAGGCAGAAACCTCCAGCAGGACCAGACTCATGTTAGACACACATCTGCTGAGACCGTGTTGGAGAGAGGGATAGAGGGAGATGAAGAGAGAGAGAGATGATAGTGGGGAGACGGATAGTAGTAGTTGTAGCAGCTGGAGTCTGGACCACGTCCACAGCAGCAGAGATCCAGAGGAACCTACGAGACAAGGGAGCTCAGGGACTCAAGAAAGGTCTAAGAAAAGAGAGAAGAGAGGGAGACTAGAAGAAAGAAAAAGAGGAGAAGAAATGGGGAAGGAAAGGACGGGATGAGGAAGGAGACATCAAGGAGGAAGAAACAGGAATAAAAGGAAGGAGGTAGGAATGAAACAAAACGAAGGAATGAAAGGAAAACAGAAAGAAAGAAAGGAGGATGGAATGAAAGAAAAAGGAGTGAAAGAAAAAAGGAATGAAAGAAAGAAAAGGAAGGAATGAAAGGAAAAAGGAAAGAAAGAAAGCAGGAAAGATAGAAGGAAAATATTGAATGAAAGAAAGAATGAAAGAATGAAAGAAAGAAGGAAGAAATAAAAGAAAGGAAAAATGAATAAAAGAAAGAAAGAAGGAAGGAGGAATGAAAGAAATGAAAGAAATGAAAGAAAGAAAGAAAGAAGGAATAAAAAGAAAAAAGAGAAAGTTAAGAAAACAAGAAAGAAAAGAAAGTTTAAAAGAAGAAAAGAAAGGATGAATGACAGACCCCAAAAAAGGAATCTACAGCAGAGATCCAGAGGAACCTACGAGACAAGGGAGCTCAGGGACTCCAGAAAGGACTATGGTTAGTAACTTTAAAGGGACAGGAAGAGTCTTCTGAATATCTGTCTAGTAGGTCAGAGGCAGAGGGTCCAACTCTCCCAAGACTTACTGGAACTCGAGTCCAATCCCATGATAGATATGGCTCATTGAACGCTACGTGCTAAAGAAGAAAGCTATCTCTCTCTGCATGTCTTTAGCATTTATTAAGGATGTAAAAGAACGTGCAGCATGTTGGGAAGGAGGGTCTAACTCTGCAGGAAGCACACACAGGGATCAAGGACTCAGCCGTCATTTCAAGACCTTCATCTTTGAGTTTAGTTGTTTTGTCTTTTTCAGGATTTAAAAGTTCATTAAGATAAAGACCTGTTCCTCTTCTCTCAGGTTGACACAGAGGAACCTTAAAGCAGCTTTACATCAGTACCTTCAGGTCCATGTCTTTACGTTGACTCCTCTTGTGTCTGTTTGTGTCTCAGGGTCAGAGCGACCTCCTTCGTGGAGCTAAGATGGATTCTCTGGACGCTCTGAGGCAGCTGGCTCTGGCGTGCGAAGCCTGCGGACTCACCTCCTCCTCCTCCAACTCCTCCACCTTCTCCACCGCCGAGCTGCACTACACCTCCCACCCTATGTCGGGCCGCCGGAGCAGCACGCACGGAAACGGACGCATCTGACAGCCGCTCCGGGTCCAGGGCGCCGCCAAAGACGAACGGCGAGCGGAGGGAGTGATTACCGATGAGGGTGAGGAGAGAGGAGGTGAGGGTGTGAAGATCAGCGAGGGAGACGGAGGAGCGTTTCCCTTTAATGCAGTACGAGTCCGGACCAGTCTGGACCGGTCTGGACCGCAGCAGTAAATCTGTTCAAGCCTTACGGGAGGTCCGGCCTGCAGGAAGGCTTCTTATGAATGTTGAGACGACGCTCCACACGGGTCCTTGAACTCCTCACGCCTCCTGCTTACTTTACACAGAGAACACGTCTCTACATCTCCACTCTGCAGGTCCCCGCTCATTAGAGAGGACAACATCGATTCATCTGTGACAGCGAGGACGTCGCTGAGACCGTGTTTAACGGCCCTGTCGGTGTTTCATTTCATTATCAACGCAGAGCAGAGGGTCGTCTCTGCAGCACGGAGACCACAGGACGACTGTGTGTGTGTGTGTGTGTGTGTGTGTGTGTGTGTGTGCGCTCATGTGTGTGTTTACACCTGGCTGCAAACGAGGGAGAGAAACCTTTTCAATAAGAAAGACAAGTTTAGAAGGTATCTGATCCAAGTGGTCGACTTTATTCTTTTAATACTTCTTTAAAATCACAAAATCTTCAACTTTTATTTTGCAGAAGAATCTCCCATTCATAAAACTTCTCTTTAGAGCAAACATTTGGAAACGTGCAAACTCCAAACTGCAGATTAAGGAGTCTTTAACTGATTGAAATCAACACTGAAGCTCTTTATGAGCCACAAAAACAAACAGGACCGTCTGCAACAAGATTTTTATATTGTCTACATCAAAATACTGACCATGAATGAAACCTTTAACCATTATAAGACAGCACGGTGAGATCTGAATGATAGGCTGCACGTCTTTGGCCACAGGGGGCGCCAAAGTCAACACTCCTTATAGCAGCTTTAAGGCTCCTGTGAGGAATTTTCAAACGGTCATGAAACAGCTGAAGTTCTTTCTGCAACATCATTCAAATCTTCTCCCAAACGCTGCTCCCGATCAGCTTCAGGCCATCCGATGAACTGCAGGCAGAAACAGCTTTACTGTCATTCACAGTGAGCGATGTTTTGATGGTAAAAGACAACAGGATTATATTTATCATGAGAAAACCTTTCTTAAAGATGTACAAGACAAGGTCGGCAAAGAGATGATGGTGCAGCTTTGTCCACAGGGGGCGCCAAAGTGTACGAATACGTCCTCACAGGAGCTTTAGGAGAGAGTTTTGCACAAACTTGGAGTCTGAGTGGAGATAAGATGTTTAAATTGAGTGTTTTCACATATAGAATCTTGAAACCCAGCGGCGAAAAGTCGGATTATTCTCTGCTGGAGATGCAAGATGCAGAAACAGAGTCAGAGACGTCAGAGGACGGATTGTTTTCTGTGCTCGTATGAAAAACTAGGATAGTCAATGGGTTCCTGGTTTGCACTCAGGCCACATTATTTCTCATCTTCTGGTTTCTAAATGGACTGTAGTAACCTAATCCATGCTACTGAAGCCCAAAGAGACAGGATGGGTCCTTCTGACACCAAAATGTCACCCCTCACCTGCAGGTTCTGCAAAATCTAGGACTGTAGGAAGGAGTTAAGTCTCATCCTTTATCTAAATATTTGCAGATTTGTTAAATTAGGTGCTTCATTTGATCCCAGACTCCAATCTTTTTGCAAAACTTGAGTTCTGAACATTTTCTTCTGGTTACTTTAAAACTTTAAAACCTCTCCAACGACGTCTGCTCACAGGTGCACGAGGATTAGTCTGCCTTCTAAACTTTAACTAGAGTACAGAAACACACACACACACATACACACACACACACACACACACACACACACACACACACACACACACACACACACACAGGGGGTCTTGTTATCTCCAGTCCGTCGTGTTCGGTTGAAACTTGAGGATGGATCTGAGAAGAGATGCAGTAATTGGAGACGTTGTGGATGTGTGTGTTGATGCTGTCGTACCGCGTGTGTGTTGTAGTACATGAGTGGATCACATAACACACTTCACGTGTATGTGTGTGTGTGTGTGTGTGAGTGTGTGTGTACTGACAGCAGATAGTGTGTGAAGTACACTGTAGCAATAATGTTAGAGGTAAAGAATGTGCACTGACTGAAACCGTTCAGATCAGTGATGCTTAAAAATGTGCTTAAAAACTACAAACATGGCGTCCAGCAGGTGCTGCTGATCGTAGTAGTGCTCACCTGTCATCAGTGTTGGCGTTCCTCTAGGCCTTTGAGTGTAACTGTGTGTTTTTCCAGGAGAACACCTGGCTCTTTCTAACTCAGCTTTTTGTACTCACGTTCTTGTTTTCAAGTCGAGAGATCGTCTGAAACGCTCCCAGAGGTCCTTGAATCTTACGTACTGCTCCTTTAAACAGAGTGAGACAGACAGAGGTTTAAATTCTGAAGAATATTAATGTTGATTCTGACGAGATGGATGTTGATAAAATGATATATTAAGGCAGAAAGATTGGGTGCACATGAAGAAATCAGGATGGAGGAGGAATTTTTACATTTCCAGAATGAAGTGGAACTTAAAGCTCCTGTGAGGATTTTTATCTGATGATGAAAAATTCTGATGCCTCTTTATGACCTGCAAAAGCAAACCAGCCAATCAGGAACAAGGCTGATTATTACTATAAGAAGTTATTTGTGATGTTTTAAAGCACTTGAAGCGTTTAAAAGGGGGTAGGTGTCAGTTGAGTCGATAAACAGCTTCTGCAGAACGCCAGAAAATTCTGATTAGTGATGCATTTTAGTGTTGGAATAACACAGGAGGAGATTTAGTTGTCAGAAAACATGAGTCAAACATGCACAGGAGAGAGTTAGGAAAGAGAAGTACCACTTTTGGCCACAGGGGGCGCCAGAATCAACCCAAAATGAACGTTCATCACAGGAGCTTTAAAGTGAAATTTGAAAAATTTGTCAAAAATTCTGCACAAAGAACAGAGTGTCAGAAAATAAGAATCAGGAGAAGGAAGTTGAATAAATAATGCAAAGAATAAAAGAATAAAGTGGAAAATTGAGGCAAAATAAAGGACAAAGATATTCTTTAAGTTCAGCTTCATTCTGGATTCTTTCTCTCGTGTGATTCAAAAGCTTCGGTTTGAGTCTCACGTATAAATACGCGTCCTCAGACTCTGGATCAGAGCGAGTTGTTGTCCTGACGCAGAGACACTTTGAATGTTCCCTCTGACCTTTGAGGGAGGCCAGGAGGCCGGGAGGCGGACCGATGAGAGTCCAGGATGACAGCTAAACAGTGTACCAGCTCCCCTGCTGAGCGGCCCGACAGGTGACATTTCACAGCAGACAGGATGTTCATGAGAAACACTGGAACCTGGGGATGACTGAGGTCCACTCCCCTGCCCCCCCTCCTCAGAGGACTACTGTAAGCCCTGAATGACCCGCTGTATGTGAGTCTGTGTTCCTCTCCTTTATTTACTCTCTCCTCTTTTTATCACTCGTTCATTCGCTCCTCGCTCTCCTCCGTCCTCGTGCTCCTGCTGCTCCTCCGGAGGCTGCAGGTGGGAGCTGAGTCACAGGCGCAGGAGGAGGCTGACCTAATAACATTTCTGTGTGTGTGTGTGTGTGTGTGTGTGTGTGTGTGTGTGAGGGAAGTAGACACTGAAGGGAGAGCAAAGGTTGAGGATGATGATGAAGAAAGAGGAGGAAGAGGAGGAGGAGTGATATGGGATCAGCTCCAGCTGCAGGTGTGTTTGTTGGGCTCACCTGCAGAGCTTCATAATTGGCCGTGAGCCTCAGACAGACTGACAGCACCTGCTGCGTCGCTCTATTAATACACACCCCGACTCGCAGGATGTGTGTGTGTGTGTGTGTTTTATGTCTGTCACGTTACCACGGTTACCACGGTGCCCTACACCCCGACCTGATGATGCAGACCGGTTCATTGCCAAAACGTTTGCCATGGTTTCTCTTGAACCAGCAGAAGTTTCAGGAGCTCTTTGGAGGATTTCAAATTATCACTCGACGACACGAGGCGTCCGCTGACAGAGTCCAGAGAGCGCCTTCAAAATAAAACCTGAGAAACAATCAGAAACAAAGATGGAGGAAGGAGAAGGATGCAGGAAAAGATGCATCATTAAATTCAATATTTAGAAAAATTATGGTTCGAATAGTTTTCATTTATTTTCACATTTAAGAAATAATAATAAGTAAATTTAAAAAAGAATAAAGAAAAGAAGAGATTACACAATATATTCCAAAATATTAAGACAAACAATAAATATAATATTATAACTTACATTATTTTGATTATTTCCACTGTTTTCATTTATCTTTGTGTTTATTTAAAAAAACATATACCTTAAAATAATCTATATAAGAAGCTTTTTAATACTTTTTTCTGTCCTTTAAAACATGAGCTGCACACCTGACCAATCATAATAAAGATATAAATATATATAAAATAATAAAAATAAATGAATAAATAGAGAAATAATAAAAAATTCTAATCATGATAATCAAAATAATAATCTTTATTTATATATCACTTTTCAAAACAAGTTTACAAAGTGATTTACAATGAGAAAGAAAATAAAAGACAATAAAAGGAAATAAAACAATTTTGAAATAATAATAAAAAATAAAAAAAAGATTAAAACACTCAAAAATCTGAAGTATAAAATATTAAAATGTAAGAATATATAATACTGCCTTAAAAATAATAAAAACCTCTCTTTAACAGTACGAAGTGCAGAGAGAGGTATTTTATTGTGTTTCAGTTTTTATCCAGCAGATGGCGCTCAAAGAGGCGAGGCATGCTCTACATAGCGAGGTGGATCAGTCTTGTGGCGCCTCTTTCTAACACTTTCCTCCCTCTAAGGTCGTCATCATGCATTTAAAGAAAACAGAGAATACAATAAAGAAAGTAAAGTTTGTGGAGAGCTGGTTAGGACAACAAGGTGTGTGAATTCAGTGGGAGCAGCGGTCCGTCCATACCTCACAACTATCAAGGCTAACGTAGGTTGAGCTACACTAAATGTAGGTAGCCTGCAGGGTGGATGGTTCTAGAAAGAGCTGCACATCTGCACAGAAACTGCACGTTGCTGAATGCTGTAGAAGTCTTCATGCAGGACCACAGTTTGAACCTCCTCCCTCTGGAGGACCCAAAACACAGCCAGCATCCTCTACACTGGAGCGTCTTTAAGGCCTAATCCAGATTTAATCAGTAATCTAAGTAATAAGAAATCATTGGGTTCATTTTTATCATTTCATTTCATGTATTTAGTTTTTTGTTTCTTTGAAGTTTTCTGAATATTTCCCCTTTTTCTGCACCTTTAAAGATCCAGCTGTCAATCAAGAGGTTATGGGCGGGACTTCCTGATGTTTGTGTCCCTCCCTGATGTTTGTGTCCCTCCTGATGTTTGTGTACCTCCCTGATGTTTGTGTCCCTCCTGATGTTTGTGTCCCTCCTGATGTTTATGTCCCTCCTGATGTTTGTGTCCCTCCCTGATGTTTGTGTCCCTCCTGATGTTTGTGTCCCTCCTGATGTTTGTGTCCCTCCTGATGTTTGTGTCCCTCCTGATGTTTGTGTCCCTCCTGATGTTTTTGTCCCTCCTGATGTTTGTGTCCCTCCTGATGTTTGTGTCCCTCCCTGATGTTTGTGTCCCTCCCTGATGTTTGTGTCCCTCCCTTATGTTTGTGTCCCTCCTGATTCTTGTGTCCCTCCCCTGATGTTTGTGTCCCTCCCTGATGTTTGTGTCCCTCCCCTGATGTTTGTGTCCCTCCCCTGATGTTTGTGTCCCTCCCTGATGTTTGTGTCCCTCCCTTATGTTTGTGTCCCTCCTGATTCTTGTGTCCCTCCCCTGATGTTTGTGTCCCTCCCCTGATGTTTGTGTCCCTCCCTGATGTTTGTGTCCCTCCCTGATGTTTGTGTCCCTCCCTTATGTCTGTGTCCCTCCCTGATGTTTGTGTCCCTCCTGATGTTTGTGTCCCTCCTGATGTTTGTGTCCCTCCTGATGTTTGTGTCCCTCCCCTGATGTTTGTGTCCCTCCTGATGTTTGTGTCCCTCCTGATGTTTGTGTCCCTCCTGATGTTTGTGTCCCTCCCTGATGTTTGTGTCCCTCCCTTATGTTTGTGTCCCTCCTGATGTTTGTGTCCCTCCCTGATGTTTGTGTCCCTCCTGATCTTTGTGTCCCTCCTGATGTTGTTGTCCCTCCCGTGACTCTGTGCCCTCTGTCAGAGGTCGGTTTACCTGCGGCGGCGGTGATGATCTCTCTGCATTAATGATGCAGCAGCTGCAGTAAAACAAACCTCAGTATTACCTTTCTGTGTTCCGGTTTACATGCGTGATCACAAACTGGGTCAAAGAGAGAGCAGGCGGCGAGGCTTCCTCTAAAGCATCCAGAGTCAGCTTTCAGTAAGGAGATCTTCTCCACTTTAACCTCCTCCTCAGAATAATTCATCAGACGTTACTGTACTTACAGAGCGCTGAGGAGGACGGGGACGCCTCTCTGATGAATAAATGAAACGTAATAACTCAGGATAATGAAGCTTGGTATTTCAGAGGAGACGAGGACACATTTAGAGGACAATAACTGTGTGTCTGCAAAAATTAACTCATTAACTTCAAACTCCAGCACAGAATTAGAGATTTTTGGATTAAATATGCTTTTATACCTTCCAGGCAGAGGTTAGAAAGAAACTAGCTTAAAGTGGATCCAATGCACAGACAGACACCTTTTAAAAACAGCTTGTTTTTATGCACCATGTGGGAATATATAAATCATGATGGAGGACAAAGTTTGACCCACATGCTGCAGATTTTCCTTCAGAAATATTTATCCCATGACGTTATTCTGCAAAGTTAGTGTCATGTTTTTGCGATGCTGCACATTTAATATGTTACCATAAATAATCTGCTTTAAGGACAGCTCTTAGTTTAGAGCACAAGAGGGACTTCATCTGTAGTCACAACAAAAGTCTGTTTGGTATTTCAAATATTTCAATCTCAACTAGAGCCCACGCTGAGTCTCAGAGGGACTACAACAAACACTGACTTACTCTTGATTGTTGGGACACATGAAGGCTGTGTGACTGAACATGTCTGCAGGACTCTGGTTCTATATTCAACAATACATTTAGATTCTTGTGAGCTCTCATCCGGTTAAGGTGAAGTGACGCCTCCTCCAGAGTCTTTTGACCTGTCCTTCCATCTTCTTAAATCTTTTCAGGGTGATGATTTGATCCGTCTCTCTTTCTCCTTTCTCATGTCTTGACATGAGGAAACCAAAAGGCTTCAAAAACAACAGATTTGAAATATGCTGAAGCATCCACAGTTTCAGAACTATCTCTCTGTTCTCCCAAAGCTTCACTTTTTCCCTGCAGATGCATCGTTACATACCGTATCGAGAAAATATGAATTTAAATCAATCAATCAATGAAGCTTTATTTATAGAGCACCTTTCATACAAATCAAATGCAACCCAAAGTGCTTTACAGTCACTGACAACAAGAAAGAAGCAGAAATTAAACAATGGCAAGACATATTAGGGGAAGATAATAATAATAATATAATTAATAATAACATCAAATAAAATAGAGACTAATGCACATTAAATAAAATAGAGACTAATGCACATTAAATAAAATAGAGACTAATGCACATTAAATAAAATAGAGACTAATGCACACCAAAAATAAAATATGTGTAATTGAAATAAGTTAAAGCATCAACATTAAGAATAAAAACTAGTTAAAATAAATAGATTTAAAAAGGATAAGAGTTGAAAAATATATACTAAGGCTAAAAATATCAATAAAACTGAGTAGATAAATAAAAATTAAGTAAATGAATGAATGAATAAATACATAAAAATACAATAAGATAACAGTTAAAATGACTAAAATAATAAGGCAACATTTAAATCAATATTATAGTAAAAGGTAGGTAATAAAATTGTAAAACCCTACATAAAAGCCAGACTGAATAAGTAAGTTTTTAGTTTAAAAGTCTCATTATCTCTGTCTTTAAAGGAATAAACATCTGTAGAAAATGTCAGTCGTTTTAAATAAATATATTCTTATCATAGATTTATAGGAATAAGGAAACAGATGACAAATAAATGTGAAAATAAATTAATATTTTGGATTTTTTTTTCATGAAATTGACGATACAGTTTCATCCCTAATACTTGTTGTCAATTAATTAATTTAATTTGATTTATTTATTATATAAATGATGTTAAACAGAGGCAGGAAGACCCGCCCACTAACAGTTGATTGACAGCTTGGGAAGCACAAATAATGTGGAAAATAATGCAAAAAAATAGGGGCTAAAAAATAAAGAATTAAATTATTATATCATGAATATATTAATCTAAAGGAATACAAATCTGTAGAAAATGGTAGTTGTTTTATTTGGATATCAAATTCATTTTTCTTTATCATAGATTTAAAGGTATAAGGAAACAGATGTGAAAATAAATGAATATTAAGGATTTATTTTCTGTAACTTTTTGCACATTTCCCAGTTTAAATACTTTGAGTTATTAAGTTTATTTCCTTAAATATTTTCTTATTGTTCTGCAGGTTTTATCTTTGTACAGCGCTCCTCTGACTCCTCCGGTCGGCCCCTCTCAGTGCTTTATCACGGTTAGGATCTCATTTTCAGCCCGATGCTGCACCCTGATGCCTGAAGTGTGGACTTCTCTGTGTTTACACCCCTCAAAGTAGAAAACAAAGAACATACATTAAAGTCTGTCTCTCACTGTGATAGGGTTTTATTTTGAAGGACATGTTTAGACAGAGCGAGTGTGACTTTGGGGTGTTTTGTATATCTCTGTTACCCACGTGTCTTAACCTCCAGCTAGCCTTCTCTGTGCTCTTCAGTGTGTGATGCTACCTGTGCAGAGCAGTGGTTGAATAGCGCTTTAACAGTTCAGTAATAACAGAGAGTTCTTTCTAACCGTCATCGTGTGTGGACAAAGTGGAGTCAAACACTCGACGGTGTTTTAGGTTCTGTATAACCCGTGGCATCTGCAGTGTTGGCCCGCTAACCTTTAATCCAGTGTTTGTACCCTCTGCTGTTCTTCTTACAGTCTCTGTATGTTTTTGTATAATAGAACAAAAAAAAACACCAAAAGAAGAAAAATATTTATTGAAGTGTGTTTTAAATAACAGAAATAAATATCATTATTAAATGGACCTTGCTTTTATTTTTAAAAGCTACCGTGTTTTCTATCTGACAAGTATTCAAGTGTAACAAGAATATGTATTCCTGACTAAATAAAGTTATCTTTCCTGACCACACCCTCCTCAGGACTCGGCTCTGTCTCATATTTACACACCAGGGAGGTTTGTTTCCTGATACACCCTCTGAAGAGAAAGATCCTTTATTTAACAAAAGTTAAATTCATTACTGAAATGTTCAAAACACTCAGGCCCTTCATTAAAAACTGTGGCTTCTGCAAAACTGCAAGTGTAAAAACAATAAGTCCAAGTCCCTGTGCAGGAGCATGGTGAAGCGGTTTCTGAAGATGTTATGGTTGTATAACACTAAAGGTGCTTTTCAACAGCAGGAACTCATCCCAGAACCTTTTTTAGGAACTCTAGCTTTTTCGTCCAGAACTTCCAGGAACTTTTAGCCCCCAGAACTACTCCTCCAGAGACTAACTGGTTCCTGTGGCGCCATTGTTGTCTGACCGCAGGCTGAAGTCCCGGGAAGATTATTCAAATCAGGCCGGGGACGTATGGAGACGAAAAAAAGGTAATTGCACTAAAACACCAGACCTAATGTGGCTGGAGAGTTCAATACAAGTTTACAAAGGATGAAACACTTTCACAAAGTTGGGAGACAATTTAACATTTTACAAAACAAAAGTATATTAGATAAACACTTCACCAAGGCCAGAACACATTCACAAAAACAGAAACCCTTTTACAAACGACGGCCTTCAGGTTATTTCTTCTTCTGCATGTTGTCACCTTGTCACAGTTAAGCATGTTTCACTCTTTATGGATGAGATTATTCATCTACATAAATTTGAGATTGAAGGAAGTCTGTTAAATATGATCTGTTGCATATAATTCATTAGCACATGACTGAAGTATTCAAAGTGTACTCTCTAAATCAGAAACTGAAGTAGTGAGTCGTCTCCTTTGAAAGATCTGACTTCCCTCAGAGCTGTGTGTCAGAATCAGTTCACACACTGTGCACGGTGTTTCTCTGTGCTGCCAGGAGGGGGAGCCAAACACCAGCATATATCATATGTCTATTCTGTGAGTGAATCAGAACCTCTGACAGGAAATGATTATGTGTCTGAGTATTATCCATATTCAGTTTGTCAGCCTTCAGTTTAACATCTTTATATTTCTATTACTGCAAACACATAATTATATATTTAATATAAAGATTAAATAAAGATGCAGGGAAGAATTTACAGACTTTGAAACATCCAATTTGAAAAGTATCACATGCCTACAAACATTATTTATCTTTATTATATATCACTGCTTCAAAAACTTTAAATACTACAAAACTTATCACACTTAAGATATGTTACATTTATTTCCTCACCTTTGCACCCTTATTGCACGTCTAAAAGTCTGTTTTAACCATTTCAGAGGTAAGTTCTGTGACATTTGTTGTTCTTGTGCTCCTTTTAAATTGCATCTCTTTTCTGATGTGTGCTCATTGTTAGAAATGTTAAATCACAGTCAATCCACTATCTGTGACACATACCTGATCGATGAAGCTCAGCTGGTTATTTAATTATTTGTCCTGATTGTTTTATTAAACCAACAATATCAAAATGTTTTGTTTGTGGTGCAGGGACAGCTGCAGGGATTCATGTAGAGCTGGAAAACTGCACAGGTTTAATGCTCAACTGATGAATGGGTTCATCTGTTATTGGTGAGTCTCAGCTTCACTGTAAACAGTCCCACAGAGGCTTCCCTCTGGCTTCCTTCAGTGGTATGAACCTGAAACAGGAACTGATGTTCTTGTGATGTTCTTGTAATTAACAGGTCTTCAGTTTGCTGAAATAACAACATCATGATGCAGATTAGTCCAAAGTCCAAAGTCAAGCTTTGTCAGGTCTGTCCTCAAGAGGAGAAGAAAACTACATCTACAATGTTTGTTTGTTGAATGGAGGTGGGATCCATCCATATGCTGCGTTCAGGGAAGTCAGGAAATCTAAACGCTGATTGTCTTTAGTGACACAGCATCAAGCAGATTAGTGTCTCAGTGTAAATGTTTGATGTAGAACAGATTGTTAGCTGCTCTTCGTGCAGAGATCTGTTTATAGAGAGAAAGAAATCCTCCTCATTACTCTGGAGTGTGTTCCTCCTGCTGTTGCTCTCCATACAGACTGTTTCTCCTGCTGACACCTGATTGGTCGACACTACTCAGACTACAAACTGAATCCATGCTAAAATCTGTACATTCTGGAAAAGTAGAGACTGGCTTTTGTGTATCAAAGTCACTTTGTGTTGTGTTCTTATTTACTCAAATTTGATGAAAAACTTTAAAAAAGTACTTTAATTTATGACACTTTTGATCACTTTACAAAGTCTTTGAGCTAAAATTGTCTGGATCTAAAGGAAATGAAGATTTTTAGGATTAATGTAGGAACACTAATGTTAGTTATGTCAGATAAACAACCAGGGGAGCTGTCATTACACTGGATTGTGTTCCTCCTGCTGCTGCTCTCCACACAGACTGTGTTTCCTGCAGACTCCTATAGCTGACATGTTGAATAGAGTATTTTGAATGTGCATGTATCCTGCAGGTCACAGCTGAGACCTTCACAGACCGGGCTGTCAGGACATTTCTGTGACTTTGAGGTGTATCGTTTGTTCCGTGGGTTGGAAGGCAGTAAAGCCTCATGGTTGTCTTATCTGCCCCCTCCCCTCCGCTCCCTCAGGAGGTGTCGGGCAGCAGATGGGAGGTGATGGAACTGTGTGGTAGCGTAGGCGGTGACATGACAGGCTGTCAGGGCCTAATGCAGGCTAACATCTGGAGGTTGTTGGCCATGTCACTTCCAGGGTCCTCTAGCCCGGGGCCAGGAGCCGCCCTGAGGGACGTGCACCCAGGGCAGAACGTGGGCCTCTGAGACAGGAAGCTGCAGGAGTGGTGATGTACGTACAGCAGGAGTCTCTCTGCCTCGTACCCTGAAGTGAAAGTGAAAAAGGACGGTGATATTGAGCGAGCAGCTGCACAGAGTGTCAGAGTGGAAACCTTTTTCTAATCTGGAAATCAATCTGTGTGTATCGGGTTTAAGAGCTGGAAAATCTGTGTTGTTATGGCAGCATAGGAAGACATCCTGTACCACCTCGATGTCAGCGAACATCTGTGACAGACTGCAAATAGATAACCATGAGAGATCCTGGTGGAGTACTTAAAGTAGACTACACGCACAGCAGGATAATACAGGACCTGTTAAAACCGTTAGCGCCATCCAGGCACTGTGCTATTAGCGCTTCACGCCCGCCTCGAGCATCCAAGAAGCAAGTGCCTCTTCTATTTTAATGACAGCCCTCACCCAGAGGTAATTTGACTGTGATTAAGGCAGCAGAAAAATAAAATCACCTCTTAAAAGTCTCTAAATTGCATCTTATTTATGCACCTTTTAACTAACTACAAAAGGCAGACAGACAATGGCTCTGCGTGTTTCTACCTCTGCTGGTGAACAATTATACTTACAGACATTATCTGGTCCATTGTTATATGGGTATTAAATATGGCACCCAGGAGACGACACAGAGTGGAGCTCTGATGGAAAAGTTTAAACCAAGGAAATTATATCTTTAAAGAACTTTTTCATATTCATGTTTAAAAACCGTCCGCTGGGTCTTAAAGGCTCGTCTCTGTGCAGAGCAGCTTATAAATATTAATACTTAAGATACACTCTGCATCAGACCGTTCCTCTGGTGTCAGACTCAGAAACATATAAGCTGTGTCAGACGATCAATATCAAAACTGATGGAGGAAGCTGTTATTTTGTATTTTCAGAATAAAGTAGGACCAGGTATTAAACAAGAGCAGGAAGATTATTTTTGTCAAGAATAAATAATAATAATAATAATACTATAAACTGATCTGCATATATAAGAAATGTATAAGAAAAAGGATGATAATGATACTTAAAATAATACAATGATAATTATCATTTAAAATAATATATAACAACAACAACAACAACAACAACAACAATAATAAGAATAAGAATAAGAATAATATCATCATAATAATAATAATAATCAGAATCTGAATAATAATAATAATAATAATAATTAATAGGACTTATATAGATTTTTTCTAAGTACTCAAAGTCACTTTACATGAGGTGCAAAAAATTAAAATAAAATAAATAAATACAAAATACAGAGGTGATATTGAAAATTCAATAAAACTTAAAGTTATTGAGCTGGTTAAAAGATAAAAAAATATATATATCAAGAGGAAGACTTCGTTCTAGTTTTCTTGATTAACTTTGCAAAATGCATTTTTATTTTTTCCTCCTGCGTGGTTGTAAAACTGAAAGTCCAACTTTATTATGGACATTTTGACTTTCTGTTCAAAATGCAAAAATTAAACCTTACTTTGTTTTCTTATTTTCTAACTCTTATACAAATATGAACTTAAATGAGACCATTTAAACCTTTAAGCTATAGGCTTAAAGGTTCAAGTTATGCAACCTATGTACAGAGGCCTCAAGAGAGGCCTCCCATCTTCTCTGAATAAAGACAGAAAAGACCCAAAAATACAACTTCAAAAAATATCAAAACCTTGATGAAGATTCTCCTCCTCTTCTGAACCAGGCTTAAATAACAACACAACAATGACTGGCTATCATTGACATTTAAAGCACATACTCAGTATCCCTAAAGGATGAATCCTTCTGACTATGACTTACTCTTACCTCCATCTTTTACCTCCATCTTTTACCTCCATCTTTTACCTCCATCTCTTACCTCCATCTCTTACCTCCATCTCTTACCTCCATCTTTTACCTCCATCTCTTACCTCCATCTTTTACCTCCATATTTTACCTCCATCTCTTACCTCCATCTTTTACCTCCATCTCTTACCTCCATCTTTTACCTCCATCTCTTACCTCCATCTTTTACCTCCATCTCTTACCTCCATCTTTTACCTCCATCTTTTACCTCCATCTCTTACCTCCATCTTTTACCTCCATCTCTTACCTCCATCTCTTACCTCCATCTCTTACCTCCATCTTTTACCTCCATCTCTTACCTCCATCTTTTACCTCCATCTCTTACCTCCATATTTTACCTCCATCTTCTACCTCCATCTCTTACCTCCATCTTTTACCTCCATCTCTTACCTCCATCTCTTACCTCCATCTTCTACCTCCATCTCTTACCTCCATCTCTTACCTCCATCTCTTACCTCCATCTTTTACCTCCATCTCTTACCTCCATCTCTTACCTCCATCTTTTACCTCCATCTCTTACCTCCATCTTTTACCTCCATCTCTTACCTCCATATTTTACCTCCATCTCTTACCTCCATCTTTTACCTCCATCTCTTACCTCCATCTCTTACCTCCATCTTCTACCTCCATCTCTTACCTCCATCTTCTACCTCCATCTCTTACCTCCATCTTCTACCTCCATCTCTTACCTCCATCTTTTACCTCCATCTCTTACCTCCATCTCTTACCTCCATCTCTTACCTCCATCTTTTACCTCCATATTTTACCTCCATATTTTACCTCCATCTTCTACCTCCATCTCTTACCTCCATCTTTTACCTCCATCTCTTACCTCCATCTCTAACCTCCATCTTTTACCTCCATCTCTTACCTCCATCTCTTACCTCCATCTCTTACCTCCATCTCTTACCTCCATCTCTTACCTCCATCTCTTACCTCCATCTTTTACCTCCCTCAGGTTCAGATTTCAGGACATAGTTTGCAATTTAATCTGCAATTATAAAAATATCAAAATGAGCACAACACAGACAAGGACCCGCGGCTCAGATCCTAGTATCAGGGTCATGTGGCCATGTGGGGTCAAAGACGAGTCAAAAAAACTGATGATATTTTTTTAACTTGCATGGTTTTATTTAAAATTGAATCACTACTTTTTAAATGTTTTCACAATAATAGATCAAATATTTGATTTTTTGGCCTTTTTGCCTCCACAGCAGCAGAGATCCAGAGGAACCTACGAGACAAGGGAGCTCAGGGACTCCAGGAAGGTCTAAGAAAAGAGAGAAGAGAGGGAGACCAGAAGAAAGAAAAAGAGGAGAATAAATGGTGAAGGAATGACAGAAGGAAAGGATGGGGTGAGAAAAGGAGACATAAAGGATAAAGAGACATGGAAAGAACAAAGCAGAAAGAGAAAGAAAGAAGGAAAGAAAGAAAGAAGGAAAGAAAGGATGAATAACAGACCCAAAAAAGGAATCTACAGCAGAGATCCAGAGGAACCTACGAGACAAGGGAGCTCAGGGACTCCAGAAAGGTCTATGGTTAGTAACTTTAATGGGACAGGAAGAGTTAAAGTGAGAGACAGGCAGAGAGAGGAGAGAGAGGGAAAGACAGGATCCCAGTGTGTCAGTCTAAGCCTACAGCAGCATAACTAAGACCTGGTCCAAGCCTGATCCAGCTCTAACTATAAGCTTTATCAAAAAGGAAAGTTTGAAGCCTACTCTTAAAAGTAGAGAGGGTGTCTGCCTCCCGGACCCTGACTGGTAGATGATGGGCCTGATAACCTCCCATACTACTTTTAGACCCACACCTGGACACTTTAAAGATGACTGTTAAAACTTTCAGAGCTTTATTTAAAGAGATGAGGAAGAGTCTCAGGTCAACAACTTTATGATAACTTAAAGTATTCTCCAAGCTCTGGATTTGGAAACACTTTCAAAGACTTGAACTGGATCCATCCCAGAGATGAGTCTCCCTCACATTCCCACGTTCACGCGGGTCCCATCCGTCGAATCACCCTCTATTGTGCGAGGCGGAGGGTTAGCGTTGGAGAAGCGTGCGTGGATAATTACACCGGTTCACCTCCCATTCCTGGAGACCTGAGAGGACCCTCCCCCTCCCCCTCCCCCTCCACCCCACCTGAGTAATCACACCCCATCTTTAGAGACGTAGTATTATAATCACACCCATTCACAACTTCCTGAACTTCCTGAATCCTCCTCTCTCTGTTCCCTCCTTTATTTTCTCTCTTGATTGTTCGCTTTAGGACTCATCAACCAACAGTCAGGAAGTCACAAAGTCAGTCCTGGATGCAGACTTTCAGAACCAGACACACTTATTGAATGTGATGCCTCTTCTTTGAACACACATACACACACACACACACACACACACACATACACACACACACACACACACACTCCTCCAGCTAATGTTGCTAATGTTAATCGCCTTTGCTGCTTTAATTGGTTCCTAAACGCTGTGAGCAGCTTTCCCACTGTGTGTTTAATGAACAGGTAGCACTCCATGATTACAGCAATCTCAACCCACCACCCTGCTGATACAGACTCCCACCACACACACACACACACACACACACACACACACACACACACACACTCTGTCCCCATCCCGGTACGCAAATGGACAAAGGCAATTTGCGAGGCTCCTGCGCACTGCAGGATGCTGGGTAAATTAGAGGCGAGGATGAGAGGGAGAGAGAGGCAGGGCAAGTGAGACAACAAAAGAAGATGAGAGGAGACGAGCGTGGAAAAATGATTACTGGTTTATGAAGAGAGGGAGAGGTGGAATCACTCCATAGCGCAGCGACGTGTGTGAACAGTAGGTGATTTACTCAGACGTGTGCAGAGAGGAATCTTTGATTATAAATCGACTCGTCTTTGTCTCGCTGGGATGTAATTGTGTTTGACATCCGTTCAGACTCTGTTCTTTGTCTTCTTTCAATGAGTCTTCACTTCTCTCTCATCAGAAACTCTCAACTCAAACTTCTCGGCCTTCTTTCAGACGCTTCTTTTCAACTCGTCTTCTGTCTCTCTCTCAGACTCGTCATCTCATCCTGTACTCAGCGGGTGGAAGCTTCAACTGCTCACAACTTTTCTGAACAATTTCCTCCACCACATTTTTCATATCTATCTGGATCTAAACTGCACTCACTGATCTGTGCACACACTCAATGATCAAAACATCTTCATTACAGACGACACACACGGTGCAAAAGGATCCACATTTCCAAAAATCTCAGCTCTGGGTCGTCTAGTAGAAGTTTAGGCATGCACAAGCGTCATGGCATGATCAAATGTCTCATCACTGAAGGAGCTGGGATTGCATGAGTTGTTTGTGAAAGACAGAAAAGGAGATGTCAGATGAGGATGAATAAAAAAGTTTTAAAAACTCTGCACGTTCGCTGCAAACTTGAGGAAACGGACCAAAGGTTGTAGTACCACCGAACATCGTGGGGGGCAGCGTCGAGCAGCGACACCAAACACACGTCTTACTTTGAAAAAATGAACCCTCTGTGAAGTTTCTGACTCTGAGTGGCGCCCTCTCAGGGATGTACTGAGTAACATCCAGACCAACATATTTATATCTTGTATTTATAATATTTTGCTGCATTTTAGTTCTTTATCTATTATTATTATTATTATTTATTTTTTTATGTCATTTTCTTTATTATAAGGTTTTGTCTGAAAATGTACTCTGACAATTTGAGCGTTACTCTTATTTAATTCATTTTTTAAGTTTTCTGCTTGTTTTGATACATTTTGTGACTAATCTGTAAAATGTTAAAATCAATAAAACATGTTTACAAAAAACAAACATCCAGTCCAACATGAAGGACCCGTGGAGGTACCTGAGGGCTGTGAGGGGAGCGTAAATGACCCCTGACCCCGGCTTTATTTCTTGTGCAGCTCATTAAATATAACATGTATGTGACTGGGACAGACGCTCAAACACAGCGTTTCATTGGCTGAGCAGGCGGCTGGTGTTATGACATCATTTCTTGTTGATTTCAAAAATAATTTTAATAAAGATTTTTTTTTATTAGCAAACACAAGCTTTAAAATACAGGTCCCATTCAAATATATTCTTATGTGCTTTAATTGGAAAAATACTAAAAATTTAAGCAAAAATGTATATCAAAATAAAAAATGCTAACAATAATAATTAAATGAAAATTAAATATAAATAAAAAGGAAATGCATGCATATATATGTACACACACACACATGCATATCTAAGGGTCCAGTTTTTGTTGAAGTACCTCTAATGAAGGTTTTAATGAAGGTGCATGAGTGAAATATAATGCATATAAAAGATCAAGGAAGACATTTTAAAAATAAATATATACATGTAAACAATGTATTAAAATATATCAGCTGCTAGTTGATTTGTCAGAAAATAAAATGTGTGAAAATTAGTTTTGTACTGTTTTAATCTGGTCTTCATTTCCTGTTTTATTTTGTAGAGCACAGTGTTTCATTGTTTTTTTTACTTCCTGTTATGTCATACTCTTTATTTTAATTTTTCAGTCTTTCCTGTTTTATTTTGTACTTCTCTCTCCCTATGTTGTGTTGTGTTTTACTTCCTGCCTCTGTTTACTTCCTGTCTCCATTTCCTCCCCTCCTGTTTGATTCCCCTCCATGTGTTCCACCTGGGCCTCCTCCTGTGTGTTGATGCATGTCTCCTCTCAGTGTCAAGTGGATGCTTCTTCACTTCCCAGAGTTTTACCTTCATCACACCTCTGGTACTTCTTCCTGTTTTGGATTTCTTTGAGTTTGGACACTTGTTACTAAGTAAGCTGACTCTGTTTGCTCTTCCACTTCCCCCAGAACAACCTTCCTGTCAAGGATTAATTAAACAGAGACCTGAGGACCTCTCTCATCGTACCAACACTCTTTGAGGACAGCTCTGACTCATCTCTGAAGCCTCTGCTCCGGGGGATGTTGGGATCAAGGCCTCTGAATGGTAAGTGGACTGAACACAAACACTGATGCCTTGATCAGAAGTCACAGCTTTCTCCTGATGTTTGGATATCAGAGAGATAAATCTTCGGATGCATATCCTCCAGGGGGAAAAGGGTGCTTGGTTGAATTTGTGCATGGTCGCCGAGTTTGGTTGAATTTGTGTAAATGCATTGAGTCACCAGCTTCTTGGAGGGACTGATGATTAATTTGTCAGAGTTTACAGATTGAAATGTTAAAGTCTTCTTCAAACTGAGTTTTCCCAGAGCTTTAAGTCTTATATTCTGTGAGAGTGGAAGCTGATTTTACTTCTCTGATGATGTGAAAATCACAAACTGTGTTGGCGACTGCTGAGAGGTCTGAAGGCAGCGTTAGGAATGAGGAGAGTCCGCTGAGACACGTCTCCTGCATACTGACGTTAGGCCTCATGCATCAGGTACCTGCAGCATCAAGCATCAAATCCTGCAGGAGTATGTTCTGTTCATGGATGGATTTTGGAAGCAGATGAAAGTAGAGCCGGTCAGCAGCGATGCATCCAAACCTTCTGCTCTTCAGATCTGTGGGTGTTTGTGGTTCTGCATGCTGATGGTGCAGACAGCAGCTGATCTATTTACTGTTCTTGCCATGGTGTAGTTATTGCTCTGACCTTTTTTAACTTTGTGCTGCTTCTTTGTCTTGTTTTGCTGCTCCTGCTCTATGGCGTTTTGAATTTCTTCCAAGTTTTTCCACTTTAAGTTTTTGCAATTGAATTGAGTATGATCAGGTATTTTAAGTAGGCTGTGCAGGTGAGCATGACCTTACACAGCATGCTGCTACAGAGATGCACAGGAAGGCCAAGCTTGCAAAAGGTGCAAACAACATCTTTGAGTCATGCTTTCATTTAGTTAATGTGAGGAAAACATCTAAAATGATTCTCAGATGAGGTCAGTTTCCATAAAACTGCAGATCAAACACACATTTCTCATTTTTAAATCCGCACATGATCCCCACACCTCTTGGCCCTGAGCTGCAGACAAAACACTTAGTCCTGTATTTGGTCCTGAAGAATCTGGCAAGACTAGGTGAGGTCCTGCAGGAGAGATCTGATGCAGCGTGTGTGTACTTTATCTCTTTACTGATAAAAGATGCTGCAGGGTTTGGACACGAGGCTGCAGTACAGCAGAGTGCACATATCCTACGATGTTTACGTGATGAGTTCTAGACTCTTTGTGTTTTTATGCTCTTGGAGAAGTGGTCTCTGTGTCTGAGAGGGACGAGGGATGTGGAGCAGGTGCCGGTTCAGCTTTGAGTGAAAGATGGACACTCATGTGCCTTTCATTGACCTCCATGTGTTTCTGGGACAGTGATCTGGTTTCTCATCAGAACTCATCCCTCTTGTCTTCTCCTCACTTCCTGCTTTCTTCTTCTCCCTCCTCCTTTGTTCCCTCCTCTCCCTCCTCTCTCTTGTTTCCTCCTCTCTCCATCTGTTATCCCTTGTCTGTCCCGAGGCACACAGCCAGCGGCTCGTCTCCTCAGGCGTTGGCTGAAGATGCGAGCTGACAGCCGCCTCTCCCCGTGCTCGGACAGACTGAGGAGAAGCAGAGGCGGCCCTCGTCGGAGGCCTGTGTATACGTACGGCTGGGTGGCAAACCTCATGTTGTATACATATTTGTTCAAACATGTGCAAGTTGCTCGGTAATCCTCCCCACTCTGTTTCCCCTCCCACACGTGTATATAAACAGGCAAGGGTACCATGGGGGAGACGATGGGTGAGGCCGAGCGAGGAGGAGGGGGGGGGGAGGCATGTGCAGGCGCTGCCAGATGCCCTTTGGTAAATAAGCAGGGAGTCCTTCGAGGGGCGCCGTCGGGCGTCCTGACTCACCCGTCCCCAAGGATGCAATCAGGGTGTCCCCCTCCTAGCTTGTGTGAGGGGTGAGGAGGGGTGAGGGTCTGGTCTGTATGTGCCTGGTGCTGACACGGAGGAGTAGTGGGTCTAATTCATTAAACCAGCCTTCTAATATAAACAGCCATTCATTTCAGCGCCTGACACCGGGCCGTCTGGACAATGTGAAGAGCCCCAATAGAGCTGCCATACACTGCTGTGAGGGAGTGTGTGTGTGAGAGTGTGTGTGTGTGTGTGTGTGTGTGTGTGTATAAAGCCTCACACAGCCTGTTGATCCCGAGCAGGTACAGTGAGTCTAACCAGAGTTGCTCATGAGCATCGACACGGTTCACAGAGAAACTGAAATGCACATCTTATATTTTAAAGGATTGGAGATTGATGCAGAGAGAATGAAACGATGCAGCGTGTCCATGAGTAACGCTGTGTTTACACAGAGACAGACAGACGACAGCTTCGAGCAGGACGGGCAAAATCCAACATGCATCCTTTATTTTTGTCCTTTTTTAGAGAAGTGATGCAGTTTTTGCTTCTTTTGTTGCGTCCGTCTGAAGAAGAGGAGATCAAACTCTTTCCTCGTGTGACGGAGATACGTCTGAATCATCGACGTCTTATTCCACCTTCTGTTTTCTTAGTTTTATTTTAAAGCCTTTCTTGCTTTCAGTCTTAACTCAGAAATAAAGACACAAACACTCCCTCACACACACACTCCCTCACACACACTCTCTCTCTCATGCACACTCCACTTTCTCGTCTCCTGCAGAGGCAAATTGTGCAGATCAGAGCCTCCCGCCGTGCACACTTAGCTCCATGTCTCCTCTTTGTGTTTTTCCCATGAGGAGCTCTCTTTTTGTTAAGCTAAAGAAGAAGTGAAGAGGAAGAAGAAGCAGAAAGGTAATATGTTTAGAGGTAGTGATGAAGAGTAAGACGCCTTCCTCTCGAGTCTGTGAATGTAGAAAAAGGGATTCGGAGGATTTTTGTTCCAGCTTTGCAGAAACAGAAAAAGAACCGAGCAGAAAATGTGCCGAATTATTTGATGCAATTAAAATCAATTACAAAACACATCAGGGATGAAATGAACAAAAATGAACTGATTAATAATTTACCTCACTTGTTCACTCACAGTCAACTCTTTGCCTTTCTGTCCTGTCAATCAAATGAATAAAATAAAGGCCTGTTTCCAAAAACAAAGGGTTTGGTTTGGTAACAAAGTCAGAGTTCTCAGACCTCTACGTTGAAAATTATCCAGCTTTTGGGAGACGGCCTCGTTTGGTGATGTCACTTATTGATCATCGACCAATCAGGATCAAGAAAGGGCGGGACTTCTGATATCAACAGGAGAAACTAACCACACTCGTTTTTTTAAAGGGGACTAATGAAGAAGTCTGCGTTGGTGGAAACAGGCCCTAAAACCTTAAAACAGCCAACACGGTCTCAGCAGATGTGTGTCTAACATGAGTCTGGTCCTGCTGGAGGTTTCTGCCTGTTAAAGGAAGTTTGTCCTTGCCACTGTAACTTGATTTATGTGTGCTGTGTTTGTTAAAGAACAGAGAACGTACACAGAGACGTTGTTTGTGTACAGGAATCCTCTGCAGGGTTTTAAATAACACTATTTACACTTCTACTGACGTTTCGGTCGAACTTTTAGAGAAGAGAATGTCCAGAAAAGTGTGATATGTGATGCTTTTATTTCAGCTTTAAACTGCCTTACACCGTGTTTACTGTGGCTCCTGTTTTGTTAACAAACAGTGTAAATAAACAGCAAAAAGAACGAGCAATAGAAGAAATGTTTCATGTATCAGCGCCCCTGAAGAGGTTCTAACCCAAACACAGACTCAGCAGATGTGTGTCTAACATGAGTCTGGTCCTGCTGGAGGTTTCTGCCTGTTGAGGGAAGTTTGTCCTTGCCACTGTAACTTGCTAAATGCTGCAAAGTGCTCTGCTCATGGTGGATTAAGATGAGATCAGACTGAGTCCTGTCTGGAAGACGGGGACTGGATCTGATCCGGTCTTGATGTTGGGTCTTTGTTAATAATAGAACATAGAGTACGGTCCAGACCTGCTCTGTTTGGAAGGAGTCTGAGGAGAATGTGTTGTGATTTGGTGCTTTATAAATAAAGATTGATTGATTGATGAAGCTTCAATGTGATCAGTGTGAGGCTGGAGGATCACAGGATGCATGAAGCACCTCAGGCTGAAGGAGGATCATCTCAGGCATCATCATCTGTCGCTTCGTCCTCCATCACATCGTAATCATCCCTCTGAGACTGCACGGGGTGATTTGGTTGTCCTTCCTCCTGAAACTCAATCCATCAACGCCAGCGTCCCTTTGTCCGTCAGGGAAGACTTCAAGCTGTGAGGGACGAGTGTGAACGAGCAACTTTAGAGAACTTCAGGGACAAAAGAGAAGAAGAAGAAGAAGAAGAAGAAGAAGAAGAAAGTGTCTACCTCATCTTTAAGGAAACAGAGTGATAGAAACATAAAGTCCAATCACAATCTGTTCTCAGGCGTCCGACTCTGAGGACACGTTGACAGCAGACACTTGTCGACAGACGGGCGGGACACGCCCACTCTCACTGATACTGAATGTGGAATTTGGGTTTTATGGGTTTACAAATACACACACACACTTTGCTCTCATGCATGTGCACGCACACACACACACACATTCATACACACCCATGCATCCGAGCATGCAAGCATCCTCCCTCCCTCCTGCACACACACACACACACACACACACACCTAGGTATCTGCGACCACTAATTGTGTCTGGCCTGTGCCGTCCCCAGCAGTCAGGGTCATGAGAGTGCTGCGGTGGAGGACAGGGTAGCCATTGCGGCAGCCTCTTAAACATAGCTTATCCTGAGGCCTGTTATTACCCTGAGAAACTATCATCTTTTTCTCCTCAAAAACCCGTCCCGCTCACTCGGTTTAATGAAGCAGGCATTCCAGCGCAGGGAAACCAGCAGCGACTCCCACAATCCCACGCGGCACCAGCAATTAATGGTTCGAGACAACAACCTCCGGGAAGGAGACGGGCACGAGAAGGAAAACAAAGAACAGAAAGAAGTGATGATAATCACATTGTTCGGATAAACCGAGGTCCAGACTGTCCCGGCCTTTATGAGCTGCAGGTAGAGGATCCTTTAATGGAGGATGTGAGAAAAAGACAGGAGAGATGCAGGAGAGGGAGAGTCTGTGCTGATGGAGCTGAGGACACGTGACGTCAAATATGTCCCCTAAACAATAAAATAAAGACATTAGAGTTAATCAGACTTCAACATAACAAAACACTAAATATGACTGAAACTATAATGAGTGAGGGACAAAGAGGAGACTGAGCTAAGTCTTAAAATCAAATTAGGATCTAATATTTCACGAGAGCTCCCCCTCTTTATTCCTTCACCTCCTCCTCTCAGTCTCAACACTTTTTAAATATGTTATTGTCTCATCTTTAATCATTAGTGCTGTTTTATTGTGTTATTATGTTCTGACTGTACAGCACTTTCCTGATGTTTTTATTGGATTGGACTGTAAATCTTAAATGTTTCTGTATCTGAGTAAAAACCTCCAGTTTTTGTAGAACTTTGAGTAGGATTAGGACGACTTTAATCCTAAATATCAGGATTATTCTGATCACAGCATAGGCCTGGTTTACTGGAATTTAAAGTAAGAAAACATTTTAGTAGGTCCAACAAAATATAATTTTTACTGTGTATTTTACACTTTATATTTTTACTTTCCTCAGTGAATTGAATCGTTTAAGTAGATATTATTGTTAGGAGGATTTGGTCTCCATAAAATAATCCAGCAAATATAAAACAGTTGATTTAAAGCAGCTAAGAGACATTTATTCAATATTTTTAAAATTATTATTATTATTATTTATGTATTTATTCCATTATTTTCTTTATTATTGTAATTACTATCATTATGATTGCATTTATTATTGTATTATTTATTATTAATATAATTAATTACTTTTTATTTTTTAAATATATATTTTTGTATTTATTTATTTTTGTTTTCAAGTTGTTTGGCAGATGTGTGTAAGTTCAGAAAGTGTAAATCATTGTTTATACATCCATGGAATTTTGTAATGCATGTGCATGTAAAATCTGTATACAGTATAAATATTATTATATATTATATTCATTATTATTAAACACTATATATATATATATATATATATATACTGTACTATATTGCAATATTTAGTGTGAAATGCTTCAATGTAATTACTTTCTTTCATTCTTTCATTTATCTGTTATTATTTATTTTCCTTATTTATACATAAAAAAAATCACTTTTTAAAATTGTTTGAGGATCTTCAGTACAAAATGTGTAAAACCTTCAAACAGAGCTTTCAAAATAATAATAATAATAATAATAATAATTTAATTTATTTTTAGAGCACTTTAAAAAAAAACCTCAAATAAAGAAGCTTAGAGACACTTCTGGTTTTCTTCTTGATTATGGCGCCCCCTGTGGACAGGTGTGGAAGTGTCTGTACAATAGAAATAATTCAGGATCTATCATAATGAGAGAAACTGAAGAATGATGAGTATCTCCTCCTCCTCCTCCTCCTCCTCCTCGCTCCTCTCTCCTCTCTCCTCTCCTCCGTGTTCGTCTCATTGGAGTGAATTTCCTGTTCCGTGTTGGGTTTTAATATCGTCTGTTTGAAGACGGCAGAGCTGCGAGCTGAGTGACAGCACGGCTTTTAACTTCTCCTCCTCTCCTCCAACTGTTGACTTGAATTATCCTCCCGCTGCCTTTATTAGCAGCAGCGGTGGAATCAGAGAAGGCTGTCTGCAGAGGAAGGAGGGAGGGGGGGCGACCGCTAAGTGCTTCACTTCTGATCTCTGATGGGGGTCATGGGGTCGCCGCTCAGCCTCACCCTGATGACTTCTGACACCGCATGAGCAACCAAAACCACACACACACACACACACACACACACACACACACACACACACACACACACACACACACACACACACACACACACAGTGCATCTGAATCCAAACGCACACAAAGCCACATCCTCAGGGATTGTCGTGGCATTGATACAATTAACTCAAGTACAACTAAACTCCTGCACGAGTATCACTGGAGTATCCGTGCAGAAGTCAAAGCCAGCCTCCAAACAATGCTCTGAATTCGTGTTCCCACATTATAAAGGAGGAAGCCCTGCCTGTGGACGTCTCCATAAAAATAATAACTGATATGAAGTTATTTCTGCGCAGCTCCTCAGAACGATTAATGGGTCAACATGAGGCTTTGGGTTTATGTTTACGGGAAGCCTGCTCTCTAATCATATCACTAAATTAGCAGTAATTTGGGGTTCTCAAACAGACCGGTCTCATTTTACTCCCTGCTTATGTCTCAACCAACCAGTCTCAGACAAGTTGTAATTAAAAATGAAATGTAATCACGGATAACGCATGTTTTTAACAGAGCTGCAGACTATTCCAACCACTGAGAGGAGAGAGGTTCAGACTGAATCAAGACAAATGATATTAAAGCTCAGATTATTAAAGAAAAGGAACAAAATGCAGCTTTGTGGTTTAGAAAATCATCTTATTTAGTATCACAGGACTGCAGGCAGGCCAGTTCAGCACCTGGACTCTTCTACTGCAGAGCCATGCTGCTGTAATAAGTGCAGAATGTGGTCTTGCTGAAATCTGTAAGGTCTTCCTGAAGACCTCATGGTCTGCATGGCAGCATGTGTTGCTCCTAAACCTGTAGATATTGTTCAGCATTAATGGAGCCTTCACAGATGTGGAAGCTCCCCATGCCATGGACTCTTATGATCCCCATACCATCAGGGACGCTGGATTTGACCTGTGAGCTGATAACAAGCCGGGTGGTCCCTCTCCTCTTTGGAGCGGAGGATACAGAGTCCAGGATTTCCAAAAAGAATGTTCTGATCCATCAGACCACAGGACAGTTTTCCACTTCAGGTCCATCTTAAACGGGATCAGGTCCAGAGAGGTCTCCGTGGTTCTAGATCAGGTTTATATATGGTTTCCTCTTTGCAGGGTTCAGTTTAAACCTGTATTTATGGATGCAGTGACTTCCACTACAGAGTCATGTCTGTGTTTAATGCAGTGACTTCCACTACAGAGTCATGTCTGTGTTTAATGCAGTGACTTCCACTACAGAGTCATGTCTGTTTTTAATGCAGTGACTTCCACTACAGAGTCATGTTTTTTTTAAATGCAGTGACTTCCACTACAGAGTCATGTCTGTTTTTAATGCAGTGACTTCCACTACAGAGTCATGTCTGTTTTGAATGCAGTGACTTCCACTACAGAGTCATGTCTGTGTTTAATGCAGTGACTTCCACTACAGAGTCATGTCTGTTTTGAATGCAGTGACTTCCACTACAGAGTCATGTCTGTGTTTAATGCAGTGACTTCCACTACAGAGTCATGTCTGTGTTTAATGCAGTGACTTCCACTACAGAGTCAAGTCTGTTTTTAATGCAGTGACTTCCACTACAGAGTCAAGTCTGTTTTTAATGCAGTGACTTCCACTACAGAGTCATGTCTGTGTTTAATGCAGTGACTTCCACTACAGAGTCAAGTCTGTTTTTAATGCAGTGACTTCCACTACAGAGTCATGTCTGTGTTTAATGCAGTGACTTCCACTACAGAGTCATGTCTGTGTTTAATGTAGTGACTTCCACTACAGAGTCATGTCTGTGTTTAATGCAGTGACTTCCACTACAGAGTCATGTCTGTGTTTAATGTAGTGACTTCCACTACAGAGTCATGTCTGTGTTTAATGCAGTGACTTCCACTACAGAGTCATGTCTGTTTTTAATGCAGTGACTTCCACTACAGAGTCATGTCTGTTTTTAATGCAGTGACTTCCACTACAGAGTCATGTCTGTGTTTAATGCAGTGACTTCCACTACAGAGTCATGTCTGTTATTAATGCAGTGACTTCCACTACAGAGTCATGTCTGTGTTTAATGCAGTGACTTCCACTACAGAGTCATGTCTGTTTTTAATACAGTGACTTCCACTACAGAGTCATGTCTGTTATTAATGCAGTGACTTCCACTACAGAGTCATGTCTGTGTTTAATGCAGTGACTTCCACTACAGAGTCATGTCTGTGTTTAATGCAGTGACTTCCACTACAGAGCCATGTCTGTGTTTAATGCAGTGACTTCCACTACAGAGTCATGTCTGTGTTTAATGCAGTGACTTCCACTACAGAGTCATGTCTGTGTTTAATGCAGTGACTTCCACTACAGAGTCATGTCTGTGTTTAATGCAGTGACTTCCACTACAGAGTCATGTCTGTGTTTAATGCAGTGACTTCCACTACAGAGTCATGTCTGTGTTTAATGCAGTGACTTCCACTACAGAGTCACGTCTGTTTTTAATGCAGTGACTTCCACTACAGAGTCATGTCTGTTTTTAATGCAGTGACTTCCACTACAGAGTCATGTCTGTTTTTAATGCAGTGATTTCCACTACAGAGTCATGTCTGTTTTTAATGCAGTGATTTCCACTACAGAGTCATGTCTGTTTTTAATGCAGTGACTTCCAC